>NC_072886.1:428520-574942 GCF_028858705.1 Grus americana | reverse complement strand
TGGGGGGAAAAAAATTGGGTTGGAGGAAAATTGGGGGGTGGGGGGAAAAATTGGGGGGGCACGGGGAAAAAATTGGGTGGGGACACGGTGGGGAGCGTTGCTGTGTTCCCCCCCCCCCCAAAAAAAAGTGGCGCTGGATTTTTTTGGGGGGGGTGGGGGTCCCTTGTGGGGGGGCCCCACCCTGACTCGTGGGTGCCCCCCTCCCCCCTTGGGTGCCCCCCTCCACCCCTGGGTGCCCCCTCCCCTTGCCCCTGGGGGGGTGGGGTGAAGCAGCACCCCCCTTTTTATTTTTTTTGGGGGGGGGGGCGCCCAGTTAATCCCAGTTTAAACCAGCAGCCGCCATCAACCCGCTGCTTCCTGCCCGTCCCCTGCCTGTGCCCCCCCCCCCCAGTTCCTTCCTGGTGCCGTTTCCTGGGGCGAGGGGGGGTCCGTGTGGGTCCCCCCCCCCCCCGTGTTCCCCCCACACCCCACCCGTGTCCGGGACCTCGTGACAGCTGCCAGATGTGGCAGGGGACACGCATGGGGGCGGGGGCTGGCGCCCTGCCTGTACTTCCCCCCCCCCCCCCCGCCACATCTGGATCCAGTTTGGCTCTTGCTAAACCCGGCCGCGCCCTGCCTGACTCACTGCAGGCAGCTCCTGCCCGCTGCAGGCAGCGCCCAGGGCTGTGCAGGCAGATCCCTGCCCGGTACAGGCAGGGTACAGGCAGCACCCAGGGCTGTGCAGGCAGCTCCCTGCTCTGGTATAGGCAGGGTACAGGCAGCTCCCAGGGTTGTGCAGGCAGATCCCTGTCCCGGTACAGGCAGGGTACAGGCAGCACCCAGGGCTGTGCAGGCAGATCCCTGTCCCGGTACAGGCAGGGTACAGGCAGCGCCCAGGGCTGTGCAGGCAGATCCCTGTCCCGGTACAGGCAGCGCCCAGGACTCTGCAGGCAGATCCCTGCCCCGGTACAGGCAGGGTGCAGGCAGCACCCAGGGTGGTGCAGGCAGATCCCTGCCCGGTACAGGCAGCTTGGTGCAGCCCCACTGCCGGTTGTGCTGCCTGCAAAGTCCCTGCCCGGGTGCAGGCAGGGTACAGGCAGCGCCCAGTGCTGTGCAGGCAGATCCCTGCCCCGGTACAGGCAGGGTACAGGCAGCGCCCAGGGCTGTGCAGGCAGATCCCTGCCCACTGCAGGCAGCTCAGTGCAGCCCCACTGCCGGTTGTGCTGCCTGCAACGTCCCTGCCCCGGTGCAGGCAGGGTACAGGCAGCGCCCAGGGTTGTGCAGGCAGATCCCTGCCCCGGTACAGGCAGGGTACAGGCAGCACCCAGGGCTGTGCAGGCAGCTCCCTGCCCACTGCAGGCAGCTCAGTGCAGCCCCGCTGCCGGTTGTGCTGCCTGCAACGTCCCTGCCCCAGTGCAGGCAGGGTACAGGCAACACCCAGCCCCAGTGCAGGCAGCAGGGCCCCCCCCCCCCCAGTGCAGGCAGCGCCCAGCCCCAGTGCAGGCAGCTCAGTGCAGGCAGCCCCCTGCCTGCTGTTCCCCTGCAGCACCCCCCAGCTCCACTTGTTCCGGCGAAACCAGACACCCCCCCCCCTCCCCCAAAACCCCCCCCTCCCCCCTCCCTGCCTGCACCCAGCCCCCCCCCTTCCCCTCCCCCCCCCCGGTGTTTCCCCGCCTCGGCCCCTTCGACCGCCGCCGACCCCGCTGCCAAATTCCTCCTTGTTTACTGGCAGCCGGAGGCCGCGCGGCCCAACCCCGCCGGCGTGGGCGGCAGCACCGGCACCCGCTCCGAGGGCCCCGCCGGCGGGGGGGGAAACGGGCAGGACCGCGGCGGTACCGGTACCGGTATTGTCACGGTGATACCGGTATTGTCATGGTGATACCGTCATGGTGATACCGGTACCGTCATGGTGATACCGGTACCGTCACGGTGATACCGGTACCATCACGGTGATACCGGTATTGTCACGGTGATACCGTCACGGTGATACCGGTACCGTCACGGTGATACCGGTACCGTCACGGTGATACCGGTATTGTCACGGTGATACCGTCACGGTGATACCGGTACCGTCACGGTGATACCGGTACCGTCACGGTGATACCGGTATTGTCACGGTGATACCGGTATTGTCACGGTGATACCGGTATTGTCATGGTGATACCGGTACCGTCACGGTGATACCGGTACCGTCACGGTGATACCGGTACCGTCATGGTGATACCGGTACCGTCATGGTGATACCGGTATTGTCATGGTGGTACCGTCACAGTGATACCGGTATTGTCATGGTGGTACCATCACGGTGATACCGGTACCGTCACGGTGATACCGTCACGGTGATACCGGTACCGTCATGGTGATACCGGTACCATCATGGTGATACCGTCACGGTGATACCGGTACCGTCACGGTGATGCTGTCACGGTGATACCAGCGGCGTCATGGTGGTACCGTCACGGTGATACCGTCATGGCGATACCGGTACTGTCACGGTGATACCGGTATTGTTATGGTGATGCTGTCACGGTGGTACCGGCAGCGTCGTGGTACTGTCACGGGGATACTGGTATCGTCACGGTGATACTGTCACAGTGATACCGGTGGTGTCATGGTGGTACCAGTACTGTCACGGTGATACCGGTACGGTCACGGTGATACCATCACGGTGATACCGGCGGCGTCATGGTGGTACCAGTACTGTCATGGTGATACTGTCACAGTGATACTGGTATTGTCATGGTGATACTGTGACGGTGATACCGGCGGCATCATGGTGGTACCGTCACGGGGATACCGGTATCGTCACGGTGATACTGTCACGGTGATACCGGTATTGTCATGGTGATACTGGTGGCATCATGGTGGTACCGGTACCATCACGGTGATACCGGTATTGTCATGGTGATACTGGTGGCATCATGGTGGTACCGGTACCATCACGGTGATACTGGTATTGTCATGGTGATACTGTCACGGTGATACCGGCGGCGTCATGGTGGTACCAGTACCGTCACGGTGGTACTGTCATGGCGACGGTGGCGTCACGGTGGTACTGGCAGTGTCACAGTGGTACCGTCACAGTGATACCGGTATCGCCATGGTGATACTGGCACCGTCATGGTGGTACCGGTACGGTCATGGTGGTACTGTCACGGCGACGGTGGCGTCACGGTGGTACTGTCATGGTGATAGTGGTACCGTCACGGTGATACCGGTGGCGTCACGGTGGTACCAGTACTGTCATGGTGGTACTGGTGGTGTCACGGTGATGCCGTCACGGCAATACCGGTATCATCATGGTGGTACGGGTACCATCACGGTGATACCAGCAGCATCACGGTGGTACCGGTACAGTCATGGTGGTACCGGCGGTGTCACAGTGGTATCGTCATGGTGATACCGGTATCGTCGTGGTGATACCGGCAGTGTCATGGTGGTGGCATCATGGTGATACCGGCGGCGTCACGATGGTACCGGTACCGTCATGGTGGTACTGACGGCGTCATGATGATACCGTCACGGTGATACTGGTACCGTCACGGTGCAGGCAGGAACCGCCACGGTGGTGCTGGTACGGCGGCGCTGGTGCGGTGCCGCGGTGCCGCGGGAAGTGTCCCGGTGCTGCCGGCGCTGCCACGGTGCTGCCGGACGTTGCCACGGCGCAAACCGGGCACCACCAAAACGCAACCGGGCGCCGCCGCCGGATATTTTTGCCGCGGCGCTGCCGGACGTCGTCGCGGTGCTGCCGGCGTCGTTGCGACGCAGCCGGGCCCTCACCGCGGCGTCGCGCCCGGCGGGGCGGGCGCAGGATTTGGCCGCTGGCCCGGCTGCTCGGTGGGGGCGGCCGCACGTGGCTCTCGAGGAATCCCGCGCCGGGTGGGCAGGAATTCGGCGCGTGGAGGGGGGGGGAGGTCACGGCACCGTGGGAATGGGGGGGTGGGGGGGGGCCGACACCCCCAAATCCCACCCATCCCCCTCTCCGGCGGGGCAGGGTGTCGTGTCCCCACCCCCCCCCGGGTGCCACCCCTCGCCTTGGCACCGCCGCGGCGATGCCGGTGGCCGCCGGCCAGCTCGGAATCCCAAAAATCCCCCCGCGCCGCGCACGCCGGGGGATGGGGGTGGGGTGTTCCCATCCCCCCCCCCTTCCCCCCCCTCCCCCCCCCGAACTCGGGGGGTCCCTTTCGTACCCCCCCATGGTGAGGAGCGGGGGGGGGGGGGCCAAGAATCCGGCACAACCGCGGCTTTTCCGGCTGTGCCGGCGAAACCGCATCTGGAGGAAATACAGCTGTCGGCGGCCGCCGCATCCACCCCAAAATAACTCTCGGGGTGGGGGGGGGGGGGGGGACACCCCCCAAAAAAAATATTGGGGGGGTTGGGGGGTCCCCCGCCCCCCGAGGCTGCCGGCGAGATGGCGGTGCCACGGGGTGGGGGGAAGGGAGGTGTCGGCCGGCGCTGAGCCACGGCTCCGGTATGCGCCGGCGCTGGCTCAGGCCGCCGGGGCCGAATCTTGCGGTCGGCGTCGGCGTTTTTAGGGGTTTTCACCCAAAATCAAAAGTTTGGGGGGGGGGGGGAGGGGTTTTGGGGGGGGAAGGGGTTTGGGGGGAGGGGGGGGGGTGTCGTTGTCGGTCGCTGGTGATGGAGACGCGGGCGGCGGTTGGAGATGACCGGGGGGTGACGGGGGTGGGGGACACCCCAGGGGGGGTCAAGGGTGGGAATTGGGGGGGGGGGGGGGGGAAGGACCCCATGGACCAGTATAGACTGGGATGAACTGGGAAGTGGCTCTGGAGGTGCTGGTGGGATCCAGGTGGCCGTGAGCTGGTGAGGAACCTCAACGGGGCAGAGGAGTCACCCAGGAGGGATCTGGGGGGGGTTCAGGGGTGGGGAGAGACCTGAACTGGGGGTGGGGGGAAGGACCCCATGGACCAGTATGGACTGGGATGAACTGGGAAGTGGCTCTGGAGGTGCTGGTGGGACCAAGGTGGCCGCGAGCCTGTGAGGAACCTCAACGAGATGCAGGAATGATCCAGGAGGGATCTGGGGGGGGTTCAGGGGTGGGGAGAGACCTGAACTGGGGGAGGAAGGGCCTTGTGGACCAGTATAGACTGGGAACAACTGGGAAGCAGCTCTGTGGAGAAGCTGGGGGTCCTGGTGGGATCCAGGTGGCCGTGAGCTGGTGAGGAACCTCAACGGGGCAGAGGAGTCACCCAGGAGGGATCTGGGGGGGGTTCAGGGGTGGGGAGAGACCTGAACTGGGGGTGGGGGGAAGGACCCCATGGACCAGTATAGACTGGGATGAACTGGGAAGTGGCTCTGGGGGTCCTGGTGGGACCAAGGTGACCATGAGCCTGTGAGGAACCTCAACGAGATGCAGGAATGATCCAGGAGGGATCTGGGGGGGGTTCAAGGGTGGGGAGAGACCTGAACTGGGGGTGGGGGGAAGGACCCCATGGACCAGTATAGACTGGGCCAAACTGGGAAGTGGCTCTGGGGGTCCTGGTGGGACCAAGGTGACCATGAGCTGGTGAGGAACCTCAACGGGTGGAGGAGTCACCCAGGAGGTCAGGGACGGGCAGACGGGGGTGGGACCAGGTGACCTTGACCTTGGAGGTCCCATCCACCTCCTGGGGGGGGAGGGGGGGGCACCTGGGGGGTGGGGGTGACCTCTGGTCAAAGGTCACCCTGGGGGTGGGGTGGGTGGTCCTGGGGGGGGGAGGGGGGTGGTTTGGGGGTGACGTCGGTGGAGGAAACACCTGGGGGGGGGGGGGTTGGGGAGGGGTCTGGGGGGGGTGGGGGGGATTTTGGGGTTCATCTGGGGGGGGGGTGGCCTTGGGGGGGTGGGGGGAGGGGACTTCCCTGGGGGGGGGGAGGGGAAGATTTTTGGGGTTCACCTCATTTGGGGGGGGGCACCGGGGGGGAGGGGGATTCCCTCGGGGGGGGAAGATTTTGGGGTTCATCTCGTTTGGGGGGGGGGATACCAAGGGGGAGGGGGCTTCCCTCGGGGGGACAGGAAGATTTTTGGGGTTCACCTCGTTTTGGGGGGGGAGGGAGATTTTGGGGTTCATCTCATTTGGGGGGGGGGATAGCGGGGGGGGAGGGGGTCCCCAAACCCTCCCAGTCTGTGGGGTGGGGGCGTCCTGGGACAAACTGGGGGGGGGGGGAAGATTTTGGGGTTCATCTCGGTTGGGGGGGGGAACGGGAAGATTTTTGGGGTTCACCTCATTTTTGGGGGGAGGAAGATTTTGGGGTTCATCTAATTTGGGGGGGGGAATCCGGGGGGGGGAAGGGGGCTTCCCTCGGGGGGGGGGACGGGAAGATTTTGGGGGTTCACCTCATTTTGGGGGGGGATACGGAGGGGGAGGAAGATTTTTGGGGTTCATCTCATTTGGGGGGGCGATAGCGGGGGGGGGGAAGGGTCTTCCCTCGGGGGGGGAGGGAAGATTTTTGGGGTTCACCTCATTTTGGGGGGGCAGGAAGATTTTGGGGTTCACCTCATTTGGGGGGGGGGATACCGGGGGGGGAGGGGGCTTCCCTCGGGGGGGGAGGGGAAGATTTTTGGGGTTCATCTCATTTGGGGGGGGGGATACGGGGGGGAGGAAGATTTTTGGGGTTCACCTCATTTTTGGGGGGGGTGGTGTATACCGAGGGGGGGGGAGGGAGGAGCCTGACCTGCGGGGGGGGGGGGGGGGGATCCCCAAACCCTCCCTCTCTGGGGGGGGGGAGGGGTGTCCCGGGACGAACTTTGGGGGGGGTGGGGTGGGGGATGGGATGGGGTGGGGGGGTCCCATCCTGTCCCAACACCCGCGATCCCCAGCAGCGGTTCCCGGCCCCGTCCCGGGGCGGTGGCGGCGTTTGGTCCCACCCCGGGTGGGGGTGGGGGGAGGGGCGGGGAAATTCTGGGTGGGGTGGGGGGGGGGGGGGGGGGGGGTGGGGGGGGTGGGGAAGGGCCGAGGCTCCGCCGGTTACAAGAGCCCGGCCCCGGCGGGGCGCGGCCACTCGCTGAGCTCCCGCCGCCACGAACGGACCGACCGGGACACGGAACCCACGCGGGACCAGGAATCCGGGAACGGGGGGGGTGGGAAAAGAATCCGGGAACGGGTTATGGCCCAACCGGGGAGCTGAGACCCCCCCCCACGCCACGCCACGCCACGACACCCCCCACACACACACTTTTTCTCCGGTAGGTACCCATTCGGGATGGGCGGAGGTCACGCGTGGGGGGGGTGGGTGTCCGTGGAGCGTGTTTCTGAGGTTTATCGGGTGGTCCCGGGATTGTTGTTGGAGTTGGAGGAAGGGGGGGGGGGTGGTGTCACGGTGGGGTCCGGGAATTGCGTGTGGGGTGGGACACACACCCACCCACGAGTGTTTTCGTGAGTGGGTCCCGGAGAGATGGGAGTTGTGCGTGTGTAGGGGTGGGGCGGGTCGCGGTGGGCTCCGGTGGTCGCGGGTGGGGTGTGTGTGGTGGGGGGGGGTGTCCCGGGTTTGTCCCACGAGTGTCCCGGGAACTCCGTGGGCTGTGTGTTGCAGGGGGGGTGGGGTGGGGTGTTCCCGGTGGGCTCCGGGGGTTGCAAGGGGGGGGTGTGGGGGGGTGTATCCTCGCGTGGGTCCGGTTGTGCAGGGGGGGGTGTCCCAGGAGTGCGTGGCGTGGGGGGGGGGTTTCGCGTGGGCTCCGGGTGTGCACGGCGGGGGGGGGTTTGTCCCGGGTGTACACGGGGGGGGTGGGGTGTGTGCGCAGGGGGGGGTCCCCGTGGGCTCCGCGCGCGCTCAGGGCGTGGCCCCCCTATTCCCCCCCCCCCCTCCGGCTCTGCCGCGCCCAGCCCGGACACGGGGAGTCCCCACTCGGGGCGGGGCCGTGGATTCCCCCCCCCCAACCCCACCCGTGCTTCCCCCCCCCCCCCCGCGGGGGTTCTCCCGGTACCGTGGGGGGGGGGGTGGGGTGTGTGTTGGAGTGGGGGGGGGGGGGGTGGGGGATCCCCCGGGATCCCACGAGGGTGCGGCTCCGCGGGCAGCCGGGCGTGGGCGGCTTCGCTTAATTAACTTCGCTTAATTAAGGCCGGTTTCAGCGTGGGGGTGGGAGACACCCCCGCGGGGGGTGTGTGTGTGAATTTTGGGGTGCACGAGAGCTTTTTGGGTCCTTTTGCTGGGCAAGGTGGGATTTGGGGGGGGGGGGGGCTGTCGTGTCCTGTGTCTGTGTCGTGTCCCCCCCGTGGTTTGGGGTGCAGCCAGCACCCATCCCCCCCCTTTAGATTTCAGAAAGATCCCACCGGAGCGGGTGCACCCCAAAAGGGACTGCAGCCCCAAAATCCACGGGTGGGGACCCCAATCTCCGAGCAACCCCCCAAACCCCCCCCCCAAAAAACCCCCCCATTTTTGGGGTGCAGGCGTACGTGCGGCAGATTTGGGGGGGGGGGGGGGCCGGACTCCCCCCCCCCTTAAAAAAAATAAAAATAAAATTAAATCACCCCACGCTCTGGCTGCGGGCAGGGAACCGGCAGCCGGTGGAACCGGTCGCGGCGGCGGCGGCGGCGGGGGCAGAATTTTGCGCGAGGCCCCGCGGGATTTTTTCGCTCCGGAGCCGGTTGAACCGGTAACGAGGCCGAAAGGCGCCGTGGAGGCCGCTCCTGGGAGTTGGATTTTTTTTTTCTGGTTTAGTTTATTATTTCCTGGGGGGGGGGGGGGGGTGGTTTTTTTTTTTTTTTCCTGGTTTTTCTTGGTTTCTTCCCCATTTTTTGCCCTTTTTTTTTTTGCCTTCTTTTTGCCTTTTTCCCTCCTTAATTTTGTCTTTTTTTTCCCTCCTTAATTTTGTCTTTTTTTTCCCTCCTTAATTTTGTCCTTTTTTTTCTTTCCCCCCTTAATTTTGTCTTTTTTTTCCCTCCTTAATTTTGTCCTTTTTTTTCTTTCCCCCCTTAATTTTATCTTTTTTTTCCCTCCTTAATTTTGTCCTTTTTTTTCTTCCCCCCCTTAATTTTGTCTTTCTTCCCCCCCTTAATTTTGCCTCTTTTTTTCTCCCCCCCCCTTAATTTTGCCTCTTTTTTTCTTCCCCCCCCCCTTAATTTTGCCTCTTCCCCCCCCCTTAATTTTGCCTCTTTTTTTCTTCCCCCCCCTTAATTTTGCCTCTTCCCCCCCCCTTAATTTTGCCTCTTTTTTTCTTCCCCCCCCTTAATTTTGCCTCTTCCCCCCCCCTTAATTTTGCCTCTTTTTTTCTTCCCCCGCTTAATTTTGCCTCTTTTTTTTTTTTCTCCTCCTTAATTTTGCCTCTTTTTTTTTTTTCTCCTCCTTAATTTTGCCTCTTTTTTTTTTTCTCCTCCTTAATTTTGCCTCTTTTTTTTTTTTCTCCTCCTTAATTTTGCCTCTTTTTTTTTTTTCTCCTCCTTAATTTTGCCTCTTTTTTTTTTTTTCTCCTCCTTAATTTTGCCTCTTTTTTTTTTTTTTTTTTCCGTGGGCTTTGGCCATCGCGGGTTTTCCTGGGAGGATCCCCGAGCCCCGCGTGCGTCATCGTCCTTCCCAGCCTGGCCGCTGCCCCACGCCGCTGCCGCCCTGCCCGTACCCCCGGGGTACAGGCAGCATCCACGGTACCCCAAATTTTTGGGGTGCCAAATCTCCCAGCCAGCACCTCCTTAACCCCCCCCCCCCAAAAAAACCCCACTCACCCCCCAAACCCTCGTTAATTAGCGGCTCAGTGCTGAACGCTGGTTCAGGGGAGATTTGGGGTGCTGGGGGCGCCCCGATTTGGGGCGGTGTGGGGGGGAGGATTTTGGGGGGACCCCCCCCACCCCTGCTTTGGGGGGGTTGGTGCTTCCTGGTGTGGTACCCCGCGAAGGATGCAGAACCCTGGAGCCACCCGTGACGGGGGGGGTGGGGTGTGTGACCCCTTTTTTTTTTGGGGGGTGGGTGGGTGACGGGGGGGGGGTTCACCCCACCCCCCCCCCCCCCCCGGTGAGCTGGCGGCGTTTGGGGCGATCGGAGAGCTGTGACCTCAGCACGTCGTCCCTTTTGCGCCCCTGCACAAACAACCGGTGAGGTCCGGCTGCACCCCATGGCAGTGGGGGGGGGGGGGTCCCCGTGTCCCCCCAAATGCAGCATCGCCGTGACAGCATCACGCGTCCCATGGGGGGGAGGGGGAATTTTGGGGGGCGGTGATGTCGTCGTTCGCCGCTGGGTGATATCTCATCTCGGGGGGGTGGGGGGGGCACATGGGGACGGGGGGAGGGGGGAAGACTAAAAATACAGGGAAGGGGCAGCACGTGGTTCACCCCAAAAATAGCAGCAGGCGGTCGCGGACGCGGGGCTGGCATTACCGCGGAGGACGCCGGCGAAGGTGTCCCCTTGGCGGGGAGGAAGAGGAGGGTGAGGAAGGACTTCTCCATCTGCCGTGGTCACCCAGGGTGGGACAACCTGCTCCCCCCACCACCACCACCTCATCACCACCGCCCTGTGGCGGTGTCGATGATGAGGATGAAGAAGGGAGTTCTGGCCATCCCGGAGTGCCTCTCCCTCTAGCTCGGAGGCAGGCGGGTTGAGCTCTGAGTCACGGTCCCCACCCAACCCGCGGGACCTTCTCCCCAACTCCCTGACTCACAAACCTGTTTGTCCTCCGCCCCACGTCGTCGTCAAGAGCTTTCCAGATCGTTCGGTGACCGAAACGGTCGGTCCGGTGACACCGCTCGCAACCTGGGTGAGGGTGGGACAGGACCTCCCGGGTCACCTCGTCCCATCATCTTCTCCACCCGCCCTAGACCCACATCCCAACGTCTCTTGAGGAGCCCCAAGGATGGAGATGCCACCACCCCCCTCCCTGTGCTGGTTCCTGGGGACCCCCACTGCAAAAAGCTGTGGGGGGGGTCCTGCTGCTCCACCAACCTGGGGTTGTTCTTGCAGCCCGGGACACCATTCGCCACCTTCGCAGGAAATCGATGGCTCGTGGTCAACTTGGTGGCCACCAGGACCCCCCCCGCCCAAGGACCTTTGTTCTGAGCTGCTTTTGCAGCTGGGTGGCCCCCAACATTTACTGGTGCCTGAGGTTGCTCCTCCTCGGTTGCGGGACATACCACTTCTCCTTCTTGAACCTCATGAGGTTCCTCTCTGCCCACTTCTCCAGCCTGGTGAGGTCTTTCTGGATGGTGGCACCACCCTCTGGCTTATCGGCTGCTCCTCCCGGTTTGGTGTCACCAGCAAACTTGTGCCTCGTCATCCAGATGATTTAAAAACTGGGGACAGCTCGGCTGGAGGGTGGTGGCAGGGGAAATGCCCACCGCACGCCAGTCTTGCAGATGTCCTCGGGTTGCCCAAAGAGCTGGTGGAGTCTCCGTCCTTGGAGATATTCGCAAGCCGTTTGGACGTGGTCCTCCACGAGGGTTGGACCAGGTGACCTCCGGAGGTCCCATCCCACCTCAATCGTCAATCCGTGGTCCCGTGACATGCTCGCTAGGCAGTTTTGAGGTTTCTTTGGGGCTTTGCAAGGAGATGACGTCATGCACCAAGGGTGACGTTTCAACGTCTGTGCGACCCTGTGAAGGGCAGCGCCTCCGTTGACCTTTTCCATGCCGGTGTCCTCGCTGGGTTTGGTCCTGCTGTGAACCTTCAGGAAGGTTCACACACGGATGGGGGGGTGGTGTGGTGCGTGCGTAGAGTTGCGTCGCTTCCATGCTCGACCGACGTCTTGATGCTGAATGAGCTGCTCTGAGGTTCAGATCCTGGAGAAAAGGTCAAAAACCCCCAAATCTCCTCCAAAAAAACCCCGAACCCTTCTGTGTCCATGTCTTCGCCGGTGCTTGGGAGAGCTGCGAGGGGCAGCGGATGTGGGTGAAGGAGATGTGATGGGAAGCCATTTATTTTTGGAGAACCCTTCCCGTTGCTGGTCCAGGTGAGCCCCGAGCAGCTGGAAATACCGAGCTTCTCTCTAAATTTGAGTTCCAATTAAGGAAATGAGAACTTAACGAGGTGGGTTCGCCCTTGTGAGCTGCTTCGGTAGAGGCTTTGGAAGGATCTGGCCGGTCCCGTCTCTGCCCTTCGTGACCTTTGTGGCCGCGTCGGAAGGAGAATTTCTTTTCTGTTTATTTCTCCTGCTCGCCTGAAGCTCGCTAGAAACGGAGAAATCCCCTCAAGTCGTTTTTAGGTGGCAAAGAAGTTGACTTTGGGGCGGTGGTCAAGGAGATGCGGGTGAAGCAGGAGAGCTGATGTTGCGAAGCGACCGTTGCTTTTGTACTTCCCGACCATCCGGCGTTCGAATTTCTCTGGTTTCCATACAACGGCAGAAATGTCTATCACCGAGCAGGAGAAGAGCATCTCCAAGGACCGTGTTGGTCCAAGGCGATGACAACCTTTGGTGGGCGGTCAACGAGACGTGGGGGCCATTCACCACCCACGGCTGTGGCGGTGACGTTAAGTTCTTAGGTAGCTTCTCTCTTGTCGTCCCGTTGACCCAAACCACGCGTCTTCGTGATACGGGAGAGTCGCGACGCGGGGCGACGGGGACGCGCTTTGGTTCCCGTCCTGTCTGGGTATCGAAAGGTGGAAGGAAGGAAGAGGGAGTGGGAGGGAGAGCCGGAATTTCACGTAGACCCCTCTGATGTCTCCACCAGGCTGGGAAGGTGAAAACGAAAGGTGCTTCAAGGTCCACAAGTGAAGGCAGAAGGATTCCTGGGGCGGATCCAGCCAGGACCAGCATCCCAGCAAAGGTCAGTGAGATGGAGCTGGTTCAGCTCTTCTTCCTCAACATCCCATGCTCAAAACCGCCGTCTGTCTCCTCCGCCACGTTTCCTTTCTCACCTTCTGCCTTTTTTTTTTTTTTTTTTTTTTTTCCCCCTTTTCTCCTTCCCCAGATGGAGAAGGAGGAGGAGACCCGGGAGATCCTGCTCCCCAACTGGCAAGGCAGCGGCTCCCACGGCATCACCATCGACCAGACGGATGACGGGGTCTTCGTCAAGCGCGTGCAGCAAAACTCCCCGGCTGCCAAGATGGGTGTCGTGAAGGAAGGTGGGATCTTGGCGGAGGTTGTTGGGGGGGAAGGTCATTTTTGGGGGGGAAAGAAACCGGGTTCTTTGTCTCTTCCATCTTGGTGGTGCCTCAGTTGCTTCTTTCTTCTTCTTCTTGGGCAATAACCCTACGGCTCAAGTGTCCTTGCTCCTCGTCTTGCTCGCAGTGGGGATGGGGGGGGGGGGGGAGGGGTGTCTCCTTCCTGCTTCTCCCTTCCGAAATATCTCACCTCTCGCCCCTCTGCTCGCTCCCTGTCCCTGTCCTTCCCAGGGGATCAGATTGTGAGCGCCACGGTCTACTTCGACAACCTGCAATCCGGGGAAGTCACGCAGCTGCTCAACAGCATGGGCCACCACACGGTGGGCTTGCGCTTGCAACGGAAAGGGGACAAATCTCCACTGCCGGGACAGTCATGGTCACACGACGTCTTTGCGGCCAGCAGCCCAGAAGTTGTTCTGGTGAGTGATGGGGAAAGAAGGGACGAGGAGGAGGAGGGAGGAAGATTCCTGGTGCTAACAAAGGTCTCTGTGTTACCAGAGCGGCGACGACGAGGAGTACAGGAGGATCTACACAACGAAAATCAAACCCCGGCTGAAGTCGGAGGAGGCGGTGGAAGCGGAGTGCGGTGGAACGCAGAGCAGGACCATTACGGTCACCAGAAAAGTGACGGCCTACACCGTTGATGTCACTAGGCACGACGGAACAAAAGACGTCGACGTCATCGGCCCAGACTTTAAAATCCGGGTCCCGACCAAGGAAATCACCCACGTGACGAAGACCGACATCGAAACCGAGCCTGGGAAAACCGTGATTAAAACAGCACCGGGGAGAAGCACCACGGACTGGAGCATGGACATCAAAGGGGCACCTCCGGGACCAACGGTCGGATCTTCTGGCCAGAAGTTGGACGTCCACCTCGGCGAGGTTCAGTTCGGAAAACCCGGGATAACCGTGTCGGGAACGCAAATGAGGACTCAGATGGACCCTACGTTGCCGGAGAGCCAAGTTCCTGGTGGGGAGACTGGAAAATCTGTTACGGTAGAGATGCCGGGACATAACGTTTCTAGCACGACGTTCCTGGGCCCTCAAGGCAACTTGCCCAGAATCGAAGCAAATGGACAGATGGGAAACCTGGACGCGGGTTTTCACGTCAAGGGTCCCAGGTTGGATGGCAAAGGACGCATTTCTGGCACCGACGTCCAAGGGGAGCTGCTGGGGGGTACACTGTCACACGCTGATGCTACTGCCCCTTGTCTTCAGGGAGATATCAAAGCCCCCGGAGTTGACGTTTCGTTACCGGTGATGGAAAATCCAGCTGTCGATGTGGGAAAAATCAAGATTCCTGTTTTGAAAATGCCCAAATTTGGGTTTCCGACCGCGGGATCTGGCGTGGAAGCTCAAGCCCCGCAGGTGGGCACCGACGTTCCCATGCCGAAGCTGCAAGCTCCGTGCGTGGACGTTGCCTCCTCATCCGTCCAGGTCACGGGACCTGAAGTTTCAGCTCCTTCAGTTAAAGTCCCGAAGCCACAGGTGGACGTGGGGTTGAAGGGTGCCGTGAAGGTCCCCTCCCCAGACCTGGAAGTCCCTGGCGTGGGTATCAAAGGACCCAGCATGGAGCTCCCTGACGCAGATGTTCACGGCGGCAAGGGAAAAGTCAAAATACCACACCTAACCTTTCCAAAATTCACTGCCTTGGACTCTCAAGGGGAAGGTCCCGTTGTGGAAATGGTGCTTCCAAAGGGGGAGGTGGGACCAGCAGCGTCCAAGGTAGACGTTGGCATTCCCGATGTGGCCATCAAAGGAGAATGGAAAGGTCCCAAGTTCAAGAAGGTTGAAATGCCCCAAATCTCTCTGTCGGATGTAAACTTGAACCTGAAAGGCCCTCAGGTGAAGGGAGATATGGGTGTCACCGTCCCCGGAGTGGAAGGGGACGTCAAAGGACTTGGCTCTAAGGGTCTAAAGATGGACGTAAAGGTTCCTGATGTCGAATTTGAAAGCCCGGCGGGTTGTTTGAAAGGGCCTGGTATAGCCGCACCAGATATGGACATTAATGTGAAGGGACCTAAGATTAAGGGGGAAGTGGATGTTTCTATGCCAAAGATGGGTGGCAACTTGAAAGGACCTCAGCTTGACATTCAAGGCCCCAAACTGGGACTGGACATGCCTGCTGTAGATGTCAAAGGCCCCAGAGTTACAATGCCAGAGGTACATGTCAAGACCCCCAAAATATCCATGCCTGACATCGATTTGAATCTGAGAGGTCCCGGAGTGAAAGGAGACCTGGATGTTTCTGCCCCGAAGCTGGAAGGGGAGCTGAAAGCACCTGGACTTGACATCAAGGGCCCCAAGGTTGACATTGAAGTGCCAGACGTGGACGTCCACGGTCCGGAAGGTAAACTAAAGATGCCAAAGCTGAAAATGCCCAAGTTTGGGGTGCCTGGCCTAAAGGGTGAGGGCCCCAGCGTTGATGTGACTCTTCCAAAGGGTGAGGTGGACATTTCTGGTCCCAAGGTAGATATCGATGTGCCAAGCGTGGACATCAAAGGGCCAGAAGGAAAGCTGAAGGGCCCCAAGGTCAAGATGCCAGAGATGCACGTCACAGCTCCAAAGGTCTCTGTGCCAGATGTTGATCTGAACCTAAAAGGCATCAAAGCAAAGGGTGACGTGGACATTTCCATTCCCACCGTAGGAGCTGATTTGAAGGGTCCTGAACTAGAGCTCAAAGGCCCCAAAGTTGACATTGAAGCACCAGACGTGGACATTCACGGTCCAGAGGGTAAACTGAAGATGCCAAAGCTGAAAATGCCCAAGTTTGGGGTGCCCGGCCTGAAGGGCGAGGGCCCTGACATCGACGTGTCGCTTCCAAAGGGTGAGGTGGACATTTCTGGTCCCAAGGTAGATATCGATGTGCCAAGCGTGGACATCAAAGGGCCAGAAGGAAAACTGACAGGCCCCAAGGTGAAAATGCCCGACATGAGCTTCAAGACCCCCAAAATATCCATGCCTGACATCGATTTGAATCTGAGAGGTCCCAAAGTGAAAGGAGACCTGGATGTTTCTGCCCCGAAGCTGGAAGGGGAGCTGAAAGCACCTGGACTTGACATCAAGGGCCCCAAGGTTGACATTGAAGCGCCAGACGTGGACGTCCACGGTCCAGAGGGAAAACTAAAGATGCCAAAGCTGAAAATGCCCAAGTTTGGGGTGCCTGGCCTAAAGGGTGAGGGCCCCAGCGTTGACGTGACGCTTCCAAAGGGTGAGGTGGACATTTCTGGTCCCAAGGTAGATATCGATGTGCCGAGCATGGACATCAAAGGGCCAGAAGGAAAACTGAAGGGCCCCAAGGTCTCTGTGCCAGATGTTGATCTGAACCTAAAAGGCATCAAAGCAAAGGGTGACGTGGACATTTCCATTCCCACCGTAGGAGCTGATTTGAAGGGTCCCGAACTAGAGCTCAAAGGCCCCAAAGTTGACATTGAAGCACCAGACGTGGACATTCACGGTCCAGAGGGTAAACTGAAGATGCCAAAGCTGAAAATGCCCAAGTTTGGGGTGCCCGGCCTGAAGGGCGAGGGCCCTGACATCGACGTGTCGCTTCCAAAGGGTGAGGTGGACATTTCTGGTCCCAAGGTAGATATCGATGTGCCAAGCGTGGACATCAAAGGGCCAGAAGGAAAACTGACAGGCCCCAAGGTGAAAATGCCCGACATGAGCTTCAAGACCCCCAAAATATCCATGCCTGACATCGATTTGAATCTGAGAGGTCCCAAAGTGAAAGGAGACCTGGATGTTTCTGCCCCGAAGCTGGAAGGGGAGCTGAAAGCACCTGGACTTGACATCAAGGGCCCCAAGGTTGACATTGAAGCGCCAGACGTGGACGTCCACGGTCCAGAGGGAAAACTAAAGATGCCAAAGCTGAAAATGCCCAAGTTTGGGGTGCCTGGCCTAAAGGGTGAGGGCCCCAGCGTTGATGTGACTCTTCCAAAGGGTGAGGTGGACATTTCTGGTCCCAAGGTAGATATCGATGTGCCAAGCGTGGACATCGAAGGGCCAGAAGGAAAAGGCAAAGGTCTCAAATTTAAAATGCCTGAACTAAACATTCAGACGCCAAAACTGTCCATGCCAGATGTAGATCTTAGTTTGAAGGCCCCCAAACTGAAAGGAGATGCAGATATTTCTGGTCTGAAGCCCTCTGGAGATCTGAAGGGCCCAAAAATAGATGTGGAAGGTCCAAAAGTGGATGTTGATATGCCTGAGGTAGACTTGGAATGCCCAGAAGGGAAAATAAAAGGCCCCAAATTTAAGATGCCTAAGTTTAATATCAAAGCACCTAAAATATCCATGCCGGATGTAGATTTGAACGTAAAGGGACACAAAATGAAAGGAGAG
The DNA here is from genome assembly GCF_028858705.1 of Grus americana. Classification (NCBI taxonomy): domain Eukaryota; kingdom Metazoa; phylum Chordata; class Aves; order Gruiformes; family Gruidae; genus Grus; species Grus americana. The sequence goes on along the minus strand of NC_072886.1, from coordinate 557,602 downwards.
ATGGATGTTTCTCTTCCGAAGGTAGAAGGTGACTTGAAAGAACCCGGTGTTGATATCAAGGGACCAAAAATAGATGTTGAGGTCCCAGATGTCAACCTGGAGTGTCCAGAAGCCAAACTGAAAATGCCGAAAATGAAATTGCCTCATGTTAACGTGTCTGGCCCAAAGTTTGAGGGAGCCGATATAGATGTCAACCTGCCAAAAGCAGAGATAGATATTTCTGGGCCAGAGGCAGATATTAAAGTGCCGGAGCTGGACGTTGCAGGACCAGAAGGAAAATGGAAAGGCCCCAAGTTCAGGATGCCGAAGCTGAACATCAAAACACCTAAAATATCCATGCCGGATGTAGATTTGAACCTAAAGGGACCTAAAGTGAAAGGAGACATGGATATTGGAGCTCCTAAGATAGAAGGAGACTTGAAAGGGCCAGAAATAGACATTAAAGGCCCCAAAGTAGATGTTGAGGCACCCAATATTGATTTGGAGTGCCCTGAAGGGAAGCTGAAAGGCCCCAAATTCAAGATGCCAGAGATGCACATCAAGGCTCCCAAGTTCTCCATGCCTGATGTGGACATTAATTTGAAAGGGCCCAGCATGAAAGGAGATATGGAAGTCTCAGCTCCCAAGCTTGAGGGTGACCTGAAGGGTCCTGAGCTGGACATCAAGGGCCCCAAAGTCGACATTGAGGCACCCGATGTGGACATTCATGGCCCAGAAGGAAAATTCAAAATGCCCAAGTTCAAAATGCCCAAATTTGGGATGCCGGGGCTGAAAGGAGAAGGTCCAGAGGTGGATGTGAACCTGCCAACAGGAGACCTGGATGTTTCTGGTCCGAAGGTGGATATTGGGGCTCCAAAGTTGGATATTGAAGGGCCTGAGGGGAAGCTGAAGGGCCCCAAGTTCAAGATGCCCGAGATGCACATCAAGTCACACAAGATCTCTATGCCTGATGTTGACTTGAATCTGAAGGGCCCCAAGCTGAAGGGGGATGTTGATGTGTCTGTTCCCAAGCTGGAAGGTGACCTGAAGGGTCCTGAGCTGGACATCAAGGGCCCCAAAGTTGACATTGAGGCACCTGATGTGGACATTCATGGCCCAGAAGGAAAATTCAAAATGCCCAAGTTCAAAATGCCCAAATTTGGGATGCCTGGCTTCAAAGCAGAAGGCCCGGAGGTGGATGTGAACCTGCCGACAGGAGACCTGGATGTTTCTGGTCCGAAGGTGGATATTGAGGGACCAGAGGTGGACATTGAAGGGCCCGAGGGGAAGCTGAAGGGCCCCAAGTTCAAGATGCCCGAGATGCACTTCAAGGCACCCAAATTCTCCATGCCTGATGTTGACTTCAATCTGAAGGGCCCCAAGCTGAAGGGGGATGTCGATGTGTCTGTTCCCAAGCTGGAAGGTGACCTGAAGGGTCCTGAGCTGGACATCAAGGGCCCCAAAGTCGACATTGAGGCACCTGATGTGGACATTCATGGCCCAGAAGGAAAATTCAAAATGCCCAAGTTCAAAATGCCCAAATTTGGGATGCCTGGCTTCAAAGCAGAAGGCCCGGAGGTGGATGTGAACCTGCCGACAGGAGACCTGGATGTTTCTGGTCCAAAAGTGGATATTGAGGGACCGGAGGTGGACATTGAAGGGCCTGAGGGGAAGCTGAAAGGCCCCAAGTTCAAGATGCCAGAGATGCACTTCAAGGCGCCCAAGATCTCCATGCCTGACATTGACTTGAACCTGAAAGGCCCGAAAGTGAAGGGGGATGTGGATGTGTCTGTTCCCAAGCTGGAAGGTGACCTGAAGGGTCCCGAGCTGGACATCAAGGGCCCCAAAGTCGATGTTGACCTTCCTGACGTTGAGCTGGAAGGGCCAGAAGGGAAGCTGAAGGGCCCCAAGTTCAAGATGCCAGAGATGCACATCAAGGCACCCAAATTCTCCATGCCTGATGTTGACTTCAATCTGAAGGGCCCCAAGCTGAAGGGAGATGTCGACGTGTCTGTCCCTAAGCTGGAAGGTGACCTGAAGGGTCCTGAGCTGGACATCAAGGGCCCCAAAGTCGACATTGAGGCACCTGATGTGGACATTCATGGCCCAGAAGGAAAATTCAAAATGCCCAAGTTCAAAATGCCCAAATTTGGGATGCCTGGCTTCAAAGCAGAAGGCCCGGAGGTGGATGTGAACCTGCCGACAGGAGACCTGGATGTTTCTGGTCCAAAAGTGGATATTGAGGGACCGGAGGTGGACATTGAAGGGCCTGAGGGGAAGCTGAAAGGCCCCAAGTTCAAGATGCCAGAGATGCACTTCAAGGCGCCCAAGATCTCCATGCCTGACATTGACTTGAACCTGAAAGGCCCGAAAGTGAAGGGGGATGTGGATGTGTCTGTTCCCAAGCTGGAAGGTGACCTGAAGGGTCCCGAGCTGGACATCAAGGGCCCCAAAGTCGACATTGAGGCACCCGATGTGGACATTCATGGCCCAGAAGGAAAATTCAAAATGCCCAAGTTCAAAATGCCCAAATTTGGGATGCCAGGGCTGAAAGGAGAAGGCCCGGAAGTGGATGTGAACCTGCCGACAGGAGACCTGGATGTTTCTGGTCCGAAGGTGGATATTGAGGGACCGGAGGTGGACATTGAAGGGCCTGAGGGGAAGTTGAAGGGCCCCAAGTTCAAGATGCCAGAGATGCACTTCAAGACACCCAAGATCTCCATGCCTGACATTGACTTGAACCTGAAAGGCCCCAAAGTGAAGGGGGATGTGGATGTGTCTGTTCCCAAGCTGGAAGGTGACCTGAAGGGTCCCGAGCTGGACATCAAGGGCCCCAAAGTTGATGTTGACCTTCCTGACGTTGAGCTGGAAGGGCCAGAAGGGAAGCTGAAGGGCCCCAAGTTCAAGATGCCTGAGATGCACATCAAGGCACCCAAGTTCTCCATGCCTGATGTTGACTTCAATCTGAAGGGCCCCAAGCTGAAGGGAGGTGCTGACATTTCTGTTCCAAACTTAGAAGGTGACTTGAAAGGACCTGAGGTGAATATCAAAGGTCCAAAGTTGGATGTTGATGTTCCTGATCTTGATGTTGAAGGTCCTGAGGGAAAATGGAAAGGCCCCAAGATAAAAATGCCAGAGATGCATATTAAGGCGCCCAAGTTTTCTATGCCTGATATAGACTTCAACTTGAAAGGTCCCAAAATGAAAGGAGAAATGGATGTTTCTGTACCGAAAATAGAGGGTGATGTCAAAGGGCCGGACCTGGAACTTAAAGGGCCCAAAGTGGACATAGAGGCTCCGGATGTTGACCTAGAGTGTCCAGAAGGAAAGTTAAAGGGTCCCAAATTTAAGATGCCCGACATGCATTTCAAGGCCCCCAAGATCTCCATGCCGGACTTTGATCTGAACCTGAAAGGCCCCAAAGTGAAGGGGGATGTGGACGTTTCTGTTCCAAAACTTGAGGGTGATTTGAAAGGCCCGGACGTTGACATCAAGGGCCCTAAACTGGATGTTAACGTTCCCGACGTTGACCTAGAGTGTCCGGAAGCAAAGTTGAAAGGCCCCAAGTTCAAGATGCCTGAAATGCACTTCAAGACACCAAAAATCTCCATGCCTGACATCGATTTGAACCTGAAAGGCCCCAAAGTGAAGGGAGATGTGGATGTTTCTGCCCCCAAACTAGAAGGTGACTTGAAAGGCCCTGATGTGGATATCAAAGGTCCTACACTGGATATAGAAGCCCCTGATGTAGATATTGAGATCCCAGAGGGGAAGCTGAAAGGCCCCAAATTTAAGATGCCAGAGATGCATTTTAAGGCTCCCAAGATCTCCATGCCAGACTTTGATCTGAACCTGAAAGGCCCAAAAGTGAAGGGGGACGTCAATGTTTCCGTGCCCAAGTTAGAAGGTGACCTGAAAGGGCCTGAGGTTACAGTAAAAGGTCCAAAAGTGGACATAGAGGCTCCGGATGTTGACCTAGAGTGTCCAGAAGGAAAGTTAAAGGGTCCCAAATTTAAGATGCCTGACATGCATTTCAAAGCCCCCAAGATCTCCATGCCAGACTTTGATCTGAACCTGAAAGGCCCCAAAGTGAAGGGGGATGTGGACGTTTCTGTTCCAAAACTTGAGGGTGATTTGAAAGGCCCGGACGTTGACATCAAGGGCCCTAAACTGGATGTAGACCTTCCTGATGTTGAGCTGGAATGCCCGGAAGGGAAGCTGAAGGGCCCTAAGTTCAAGATGCCCGAGATGCACATCAAGGCGCCCAAGATCTCCATGCCTGACATTGACTTGAACCTGAAAGGCCCCAAAGTGAAGGGGGATGTGGATGTGTCTGTTCCCAAGCTGGAAGGTGACCTGAAGGGTCCCGAGCTGGACATCAAGGGCCCCAAAGTCGATGTTGACCTTCCTGACGTTGAGCTGGAAGGGCCAGAAGGGAAGCTGAAGGGCCCCAAGTTCAAGATGCCCGAGATGCACATCAAGGCACCCAAGTTCTCCATGCCTGATGTTGACTTCAATCTGAAGGGCCCCAAGCTGAAGGGAGATGTCGATGTGTCTGTTCCCAAGCTGGAAGGTGATCTGAAGGGTCCCGAGCTGGACATCAAGGGCCCCAAAGTCGACATTGAGGCACCCGATGTGGACGTTCATGGCCCAGAAGGAAAATTCAAAATGCCCAAGTTCAAAATGCCCAAATTTGGGATGCCTGGCTTCAAAGCAGAAGGCCCGGAGGTGGACGTGAACCTGCCGACAGGAGACCTGGATGTTTCTGGTCCGAAGGTGGATATTGAGGGACCGGAGGTGGACATTGAAGGGCCTGAGGGGAAGCTGAAAGGCCCCAAGTTCAAGATGCCAGAGATGCACTTCAAGGCGCCCAAGATCTCCATGCCTGACATTGACTTGAACCTGAAAGGCCCGAAAGTGAAGGGGGATGTGGATGTGTCTGTTCCCAAGCTGGAAGGTGACCTGAAGGGTCCCGAGCTGGACATCAAGGGCCCCAAAGTCGATGTTGACCTTCCTGACGTTGAGCTGGAAGGGCCAGAAGGGAAGCTGAAGGGCCCCAAGTTCAAGATGCCCGAGATGCACATCAAGGCACCCAAATTCTCCATGCCTGATGTTGACTTCAATCTGAAGGGCCCCAAGCTGAAGGGAGATGTCGATGTGTCTGTTCCCAAGCTGGAAGGTGATCTGAAGGGTCCTGAGCTGGACATCAAGGGCCCCAAAGTCGACATTGAGGCACCCGATGTGGACATTCATGGCCCAGAAGGAAAATTCAAAATGCCCAAGTTCAAAATGCCCAAATTTGGGATGCCTGGCTTCAAAGCAGAAGGCCCGGAGGTGGATGTGAACCTGCCGACAGGAGACCTGGATGTTTCTGGTCCGAAGGTGGATATTGAGGGACTGGAGGTGGACATTGAAGGGCCTGAGGGGAAGTTGAAGGGCCCCAAGTTCAAGATGCCAGAGATGCACTTCAAGGCGCCCAAGATCTCCATTCCTGACATTGACTTGAACCTGAAAGGCCCGAAAGTGAAGGGGGATGTGGATGTGTCTGTTCCCAAGCTGGAAGGTGACCTGAAGGGTCCTGAGCTGGACATCAAGGGCCCCAAAGTCGATGTTGACCTTCCTGACGTTGAGCTGGAAGGGCCAGAAGGGAAGCTGAAGGGCCCCAAGTTCAAGATGCCCGAGATGCACATCAAGGCACCCAAGTTCTCCATGCCTGATGTTGACTTCAATCTGAAGGGCCCCAAGCTGAAGGGAGATGTCGACGTGTCTGTTCCCAAGCTGGAAGGTGACCTGAAGGGTCCCGAGCTGGACATCAAGGGCCCCAAAGTCGACATTGATGTGCCAGATGTGGACATTCATGGCCCAGAAGGAAAATTCAAAATGCCCAAGTTCAAAATGCCCAAATTTGGGATGCCTGGCTTTAAAGCAGAAGGCCCGGAGGTGGACATGAACCTGCCGACAGGAGACCTGGATGTTTCTGGTCCGAAGGTGGATATTGAGGGACCGGAGGTGGACGTTGAAGGGCCCGAGGGGAAGCTGAAAGGCCCCAAGTTCAAGATGCCTGAGATGCACTTCAAGGCGCCCAAGATCTCCATGCCTGACATTGACTTGAACCTGAAAGGCCCGAAAGTGAAGGGGGATGTGGATGTGTCTGTTCCCAAGCTGGAAGGTGACCTGAAGGGTCCTGAGCTGGACATCAAGGGCCCCAAAGTCGATGTTGACCTTCCTGACGTTGAGCTGGAAGGGCCAGAAGGGAAGCTGAAGGGCCCCAAGTTCAAGATGCCCGAGATGCACATCAAGGCTCCCAAATTCTCCATGCCTGATGTTGACTTCAATCTGAAGGGCCCCAAGCTGAAGGGAGATGTCGATGTGTCCGTCCCTAAGCTGGAAGGTGACCTGAAGGGTCCCGAGCTGGACATCAAGGGCCCCAAAGTCGACATTGAGGCACCTGATGTGGACATTCATGGCCCAGAAGGTAGAATAAAAATGCCCAAGTTCAAAATGCCCAAGTTTGGGGTGCCTGGCTTTAAAGCAGAAGGCCCGGAGGTGGATGTGAACCTGCCGACAGGAGACCTGGATGTTTCTGGTCCGAAGGTGGATATTGAGGGACCAGAGGTGGACATTGAAGGGCCCGAGGGGAAGCTGAAGGGCCCCAAGTTCAAGATGCCAGAGATGCACATCAAGGCACCCAAGATCTCCATGCCTGATGTTGACTTCAATCTGAAAGGCCCCAAATTGAAGGGGGATGTGGATGTTTCCCTTCCTAAGCTTGAGGGTCCTGAGCTGGACATCAAGGGCCCCAAAGTTGACATTGAGGCACCTGACGTGGATATTCATGGTCCAGAAGGTAAAATAAAAATGCCCAAGTTCAAAATGCCCAAGTTTGGGTTTTCTGGGTTGAAAGGAGAAGGCCCGGAAGTTGATGTAAATCTACCTGAAGCCAACGTTGCTATTTCTGGTCCAACAGTTGATGTTACTGTTCCTGATCTGGACGTTGAAGGACCAGAAGGAAAACTTAAGGGCCCTAAATTTAAGAAGCCTGACATGCAATTCAATGTTCCTAAAATTTCTATGCCAGATATTGACTTAAATTTGAAAGGCCCAAAACTAAAAGCTGACGTTGATCCTGCCCTTCCCAAAATCGAGGGTGAGCTGAAAAGTCCTAAGCTTGATATCAAAGGGCCAGAACTTGATGTCGAGGGACCAAAGCTTGATCTAGAAGGAAAGACTAAAAAATCCAGGTTTAAACTTCCCAAATTTGGCTTTTCTGGTCCTAAAGTGCAAAGCCCTGATGTGGATGTGAAACTCAAAAAACCTGACGTTGAAATATCTGGCCCAAAAGTTGATGTTCATGCTCCGGATGTGGATTTACAGGCAAAATCAAAAGGGTCAAAATTTAAAATGCCTTTCCTGAGTATTTCATCCCCTAAAGTTTCAATGCCGGATGTGGAGCTAAATCTGAAAGGGCATAAACTAAAAGGAGAGTTAGATGTTTCCAGCCCGAAGCTGGAAGGAGAACTGAAAGGTCCCGAGGTGGACATCAAGGGCCCCAAAGTCAACATCGAGGCACCTGACGTGGACATTCATGGGCCGGAGGGTAAACTCAAAATGCCCAAGTTCAAAATGCCCAAATTTGGTGTGTCTGGGTTTAAGGGTGAGGGTCCAGAGGTGGACGTGAACCTGCCAAAAGGAGAGCTGGATGTGTCCGGTCCCAAGCTGGATATCGAAGGTGCTGGTTTGGAAATTGAAGGGCCAGAGGGGAAGCTGAAGGGTCCCCAGTTTAAGATGCCAGAAATGAACATCAAGGCACCCAAGATCTCCATGCCTGACATCGACCTGAACCTCAAAGGCCCCAAAGCAAAGGCAGATGTGGATGTCTCTCTTCCCGAGGTGGATCTGAAGGGCTCAGATTTGCACGTGAAAGGACCGAAAGTGGATGTAGAGGTTCCTGACCTCGACATTGAAGGTCCCAAAGGAAAATTGAAAGGCCCCAAATTTAAAATGCCTGAAATGAATATCAAGGCTCCCAATATTTCCATGCCAGACTTTGATTTGAATTTGAAAGGTCCCAAGTCAAAAGGAGGTGTGGATGTCGATCTTTCAGTGCCAAAACTGGAAGGGGACTTGAGTGTGCCGGATGTTAATATCAAAGGACCAAAGGTTGACATTGATGTTCCAGACCTGGATGTTGAAGGGCCGGAAGGAAAACTGAAAGGTCCCAAGTTTAAAATGCCAGAGATGCACATCAAGGCTCCCAAAATTTCAATGCCTGATGCCAGCTTAAACCTCAAAGGTCCCAAGCTGAAAGGAGACATAGATGTTTCTGCTCCAAAGCTGGAAGGGGATTTGAAGGCTCCTGACATCAATATTGGAGGCCCCAAGGTCGACATTGATGTGCCAGATGTAGACATTCACGGCCCAGAGGGTAAACTCAAAATGCCCAAGTTCAAAATGCCCAAATTCGGGATGCCTGGCTTCAAAGCAGAAGGCCCGGAGGTGGACGTGAACCTGCCAACAGGAGACCTGGATGTTTCTGGTCCGAAGGTGGATATTGAAGGTCCAGAGTTGGACATTGAAGGGCCTGAGGGGAAGTTGAAGGGCCCCAAGTTCAAGATGCCCGAGATGCACTTCAAGGCGCCCAAGATCTCCATGCCTGACATTGACTTGAACCTGAAAGGCCCGAAAGTGAAGGGGGATGTGGATGTGTCTGTTCCCAAGCTGGAAGGTGACCTGAAGGCTCCTGAGCTGGATATAAAAGGACCCAAAGTAGACATAGATGTTCCGGATGTGGAGATTGAAGGACCAGAAGGAAAATTGAAAGGCCCCAAATTGAAGATGCCAGAGATGCATTTTAAGGCTCCTAAAATTTCTATGCCGGACTTTGATCTGAACCTGAAAGGCCCGAAAGTGAAGGGGGATGTGGATGTGTCTGTGCCGTGTGTGGAAGGTGACCTGAAAGGGCCAAAAGTTGATATTAAAGGTCCTGAGTTGGATGTTAGTGCCCCAGATGTTCAAATCGAGGGCCCAGAAGGAAAGTTAAAGGGTCCCAAATTTAAGATGCCCGACATGCATTTCAAAGCCCCCAAGATCTCCATGCCTGACATTGACTTGAACCTGAAAGGCCCCAAAGTGAAGGGGGATGTGGATGTGTCTGTTCCCAAGCTGGAAGGTGACCTGAAGGGTCCTGAGCTGGACATCAAGGGCCCCAAAGTTGATGTTGACCTTCCTGACGTTGAGCTGGAAGGGCCAGAAGGGAAGCTGAAAGGCCCCAAGTTCAAGATGCCCGAGATGCACATCAAGGCACCCAAGTTCTCCATGCCTGATGTTGACTTCAATCTGAAGGGCCCCAAGCTGAAGGGAGATGTCGACGTGTCTGTCCCTAAGCTGGAAGGTGATCTGAAGGGTCCCGAGCTGGACATCAAGGGCCCCAAAGTCGACATTGAGGCACCCGATGTGGACATTCATGGCCCAGAAGGAAAATTCAAAATGCCCAAGTTCAAAATGCCCAAATTTGGGATGCCGGGGCTGAAAGGAGAAGGCCCAGAGGTGGACGTGAACCTGCCGACAGGAGACCTGGATGTTTCTGGTCCGAAGGTGGATATTGAGGGACCGGAGGTGGACGTTGAAGGGCCTGAGGGGAAGCTGAAGGGCCCCAAGTTCAAGATGCCCGAGATGCACATCAAGGCGCCCAAGATCTCTATGCCTGACATTGACTTGAACCTGAAAGGCCCGAAAGTGAAGGGGGATGTGGATGTGTCTGTTCCCAAGCTGGAAGGTGACCTGAAGGGTCCCGAGCTGGACATCAAGGGCCCCAAAGTCGATGTTGACCTTCCTGACGTTGAGCTGGAAGGGCCAGAAGGGAAGCTGAAAGGCCCCAAGTTCAAGATGCCCGAGATGCACATCAAGGCACCCAAGTTCTCCATGCCTGATGTTGACTTCAATCTGAAGGGCCCCAAGCTGAAGGGAGATGTCGACGTGTCTGTCCCTAAGCTGGAAGGTGATCTGAAGGGTCCCGAGCTGGACATCAAGGGCCCCAAAGTCGACATTGAGGCACCCGATGTGGACATTCATGGCCCAGAAGGAAAATTCAAAATGCCCAAGTTCAAAATGCCCAAATTTGGGATGCCGGGGCTGAAAGGAGAAGGCCCAGAGGTGGACGTGAACCTGCCGACAGGAGACCTGGATGTTTCTGGTCCAAAAGTGGATATTGAGGGACCGGAGGTGGACATTGAAGGGCCTGAGGGGAAGTTGAAGGGCCCCAAGTTCAAGATGCCAGAGATGCACTTCAAGGCGCCCAAGATCTCCATGCCTGACATCAACTTAAACTTGAAAGGCCCCAAAGTGAAGGGGGACGTGGAGCTTTCTGCACCTGATCTGGAAGGCCCTAAGGTTGAGATTGATGCTCCTGACATTGACATCAAAGGCCCTGAAGGGAAGCTGAAGGGCCCCAAGTTCAAGATGCCTGAGATGCACATCAAGGCTCCCAAAATTTCCACGCCAGACTTCGATCTGAACCTGAAAGGTCCCAAAGTTAAAGGAGATGTCGACATGTCGATGTCAGGAATTGAATGTGAACTGAAAGGGCCGGAGGTCAATATCGGTGCTCCTAAATTAGACATAGGTGCCCCTGATGTTGATATTGACAGCCCAGAGGGTAAATTTAAGCTTCCGAAATTCAAAATGCCCAAGTTTTCCATGCCTGGCTTTAAAGGGGAGGGTGTGGATGTGGATGTGAACCTCCCCAAGGGAGACATTGACGTTTCGGGCCCCAGCATAGACGTAGAGGCTCCTGATCTGCACGTGGATGGAAAAATCAAAGGTCCCAAATTTACGATGCCCGAAATGCACATGAAGGCTCCCAAGGTCTCCATCCCTGATGTCGACTTCAACATCAAGGGGCCTCAACTGAAAGGAGATGTAGATGTTTCCGGACCCAGGCTTGAAGGTGATTTGAAAGCACCCCAAATTGACGTGAAAGCCCCCAAAATAGACATCGAGGCTCCTGATGTGACCATCGAAGGGCCGGAAGGGAAACTGAAAGGTCCAAAATTCAAGATGCCAGAAATGCACATCAAGGCGCCCAAGTTCTCCATGCCCGATGTTGACTTCAATCTGAAGGGCCCCAAGCTGAAGGGTGATGTCGACGTCTCGGCGCCAAAGTTGGAAGGGGATTTGCAGTGTCCGGATGTTGACATCAAAGGCCCCAAGTTGGACATTCAGGCACCTGATGTGAACATCGAAGGGCCGGATGGAAAACTGAAAGGCCCAAAATTCAAGATGCCAGAAATGCACATCAAGACTCCCCAGATCTCCATGCCAGACATAGACTTGAACCTAAGGGGACTGAAGCTGAAAGGAGATGCGGATCTTCAGGGCCCAAAGCTCGAGGGAGGACTGAAGGGTCCTGAAGTTGATATTAAGGGCCCCAAAATAGATATCGAGGGCCCGGAGGTTGACGTCGATGGTCTGGAGGGAAAAATGAAGCTGCCTAAAATGAAGCTGCCCAAGTTTGGCTTAAAAGGAGAAGGCCCTGACATGGACGTGAACCTGCCAAAGACAGAAGTCGATCTTTCGGGCCCCAAGGTAGACATCAGCGTCCCGGATGTGAGCGTCGAAGGTCCAGAGGGCAAACTGAAAGGTCCTAAACTGAAGATGCCAGAAATGCACGTGAATGTTCCTAAAATCTCAATGCCTGAGATAGACTTGAATCTGAAAGGCCACAAAACGAAGGGAGGCTTTGACATTTCAACCCCAAAGATAGAAGGCAACCTGAAAGGTCCTGAAGTTGATATCAAAGGCCCAGAATTGGGAATCAGAAGCCCTGAAGTTGACGTTGAATGTCCCGACCTGAGCTTTGAAGGCCCGGAGGCAAATGTCAAATTTCCCAAGTTTAAGAAGTCAAAGTTTGGGTTTGGGATGAAAAGCCCAAAGGCAGAAATCAAGGTCCCCGGGGTGGAAGCGGATTTACCCGAGGCGGAGCTGAACGTGGAGTCGCCTGATGTCAACATCGCTGGAAAGGGTAAGAAGAGCAAGTTCAAGATGCCAAAACTTCATATGAGTGGTCCTAAAGTTAAAGGAAAGAAAGGTGGGTTCGACGTGAATGTGGCTGGTGGCGAGCTCGATGCGAATTTGAAATCTCCCGACCTGGATGTGAATGTAGCTGGTCCGGATGTGACGATAAAAGGTGATGCTGCAGTGAAGTCCCCCAAAGGAAAGAAACCCATGTTTGGGAAAATCTCCTTCCCAGATGTTGAATTTGATCTTAAATCACACAGATTCAGAGGGGATGCTTCCGTGGCAGTCCCAAAAATAGAGGGGGAACTTAAAGCGCCTGATCTAGACGTCTCTCTGCCGACTGCCAAAGGTGATGTAAAAGGCCCAAGTCTCAACGTGGACGTTGAAGGTTCTGACGTGAGCCTGAAGAAACCAAAGTTCAAACTTCCCAGCGGGCAGGTGGGCGTAGGGGACATGAAAATTGAGGGCGACCTGAAAGGACCTGCCATTGATGTTGCTGTTCCCTCGATCTCGGTGCCGGATGTCGACTTAAATGTGAAAGGACCAAAAGTAAAAGGTGAAGTCGGCGTTCCTGGAGTAGAACTGGAAGGTCTGAAATTGCCCAAGGTGGGGAAAATGGGTCTTGGTTTGGAAATGCCAGACGCGAACTTGGATGTTTCGGTCCCGGCCGTGGAAGGAAGCGTGAGCCTCCCTTCGGCTGATGTCAACCTCCGAGGTGTTGATGTAAAGCTCAAAGGGCCCCAAATCTCTGGACCTGATTTTGATGGACACCTGAAAGGACCAAAAATAAAGGGAGATCTGGACGTTTCGAGTTCTGTGGAAGGGCCAAGCGTCAGTGTGGACACACCAGGTGTTGACATTGGAGGCTTGGGAGGAAAGCTGAAGCTGCCAAAGTTTAAATCCCCCGCTATGGAGGCACCTGATCTGAGCATGAAAGGAGGCGTCGACTGCTCCGTCCCACAAATGGAGGCGGATGTGAAAGCCCCGGGTGCAAATCTCAATCTCGGCATCCCAGGCGTCAGTATCAAAGGGCCCTCAGTGGATGTTTCTGCCCCAGACTTGGATGTAAACCTGAAAGGACCAAAGTTGAAAGGAGATCTTGATGTTTCTGCTGGCGTTAAATCCCCCAAAGCTTCAGTGGACGTGTCTGATGGCGGCTTTGAAATTCTGGGTGGCACGATCAAGCTCCCGTCCCTCAAGCTCCCCCAGTTTGGTGTTTCCAGTCCTGGTGTGGATGGAGCGGATGTAGGCATCTGTCTTGAAGGTCCTCAAGTGAAAGGAGGCCTGAAGGGCTCGGGGGTTGGTGTTGGGTTGGAAGGATCCAACGTGGAATTGAAAGGGCCTAAGTTTCAAATGCAGTCACCTGGCGTTTCCTTGTCGGACGTCGACCTGAAGCTGAAAGGACCAAACCTACGGGGTGACATAGATGTCGCCGGTGACATCAAAGGCCCAAAAGTCAACGTGGAAGCACCTCGTGTCGACCTTAAGGAACCCGGAGCAGGTGTCCACCTCGAGGCTCCCACCGTGGATGCGTCCGCGCTGAAAGTTTCTGGGTCGGGTTTTAACGTCAATGTAAAAGGGCCGAAGATCAAAGGTGGTGCCGCTGTCTCCGGAGAGGCGGTGGCACCGGCTCTGAGCGTCGGCGGAGGAACTCTTCATGTTACCGGCCCGAAGGTGGGAATTGGAGGTCCCAGCATCACCACGAGCAGCCCAGAAAGCAGCTTGGGAAAAGTATCGTTCCCCAAACTGCGAATGCCTAAATTTGTGTTTTCAGACCACGAGGTGAAGGGCAGAGAGAGGGGGGTCGACGTAGAGTTCCCCGGGGTGGATGCTAACCTCCAGGCCGACGTCGCAGAACTCGAGTCAGAGGACGTGGATGTCAGACTGAAGAAATCCAAAATCAAAATGCCCAAGTTTAATTTTTCCAAGCAGAAGGGAAAGAGCGGAGGTTCCCTGGAGGTTTCTGGGTCTGTTTCGGGATCGAAAGGTGACCTGAAGAGCTCCAAGGTCAGTTTGGGGTCCGCGGAAGGCGAGCTCGATGGCGGAGAGGGTCTGTCGTCGGCGAAAGGGAAGTTCTCCCTCTTTAAAAGCAAGAAGACGCGCCATCGGTCGTCGTCCTTCAGCGACGAGCGCTCGTCCCACTCGACGCCCACGGGAACGCTGGAGCTGGAGAAGGGCAAACAAGGCAAAATGAAATTCGGGACGTTCGGGGGGATCGGTTCAAAAACTAAAGGTTCTTACGAAGTGACGGGAAGCGACGAGGAGACGGGGAAGGCGCAGGGCAGCGGGGTCTCGTTAGCGTCCAAAAAATCACGTCTCTCCTCTTCTTCCAGCAACGACAGTGGGACGAAGGGCGGTTTCCGTATGCCCGGGGTGGAGCTGACGGTGGCCAAGAAAAAAGAGTAGCGCGGCTGTACATAAGGTGCCTGTGTATATAGGGTTGCCCCCCCTTCCCCGGGTTTGTATATATATATTTTTTTTTTTTTTTTTTTGGTAGCTTGGGCTACTTCCAACCTGAGCGAGCAGGTGGGGGGGGCGGGAGAAGCGTCGCGGTGGGATGCCGTGGTTGGCCTGGCCGTGTCGGAAGCTTCTCCGCGCTCAAAATATCAGCTTGTGCATGAAATGCTGAGAGCTTAAGTTTACTAGCAAGCTATTTCTTTTTTTTTTTTTTTCCTCCCCCCCCCCCCCATTTTTACTGAATATTTTCAGTGTTTGGTTCGTGGAAATGAGGTTGGTTTGTTGGTTTTTGGTTTGTTTTTTTTTTTTCTTTTTTTTTTTCTCCTCCATCTTGACAATCTGGGGTGGTTTTGGTTTTTTTTTTTTTTTTTTTTTAGCTTTTATTTGCAGGGCTGAAACTTCTATCAAAATAGATCTATTTTTAAAAAAAAAAAAACACACACAACAAAACACACACAAAAAAAATCCCCCCACAACCAAACCACCCTGTAACTGAGACGCGTCCATTAAATTCCTGCTACGGGGGGGTGGAAAAAAAAAAAAAAAAAATCCGAGTGGTTCCAGTGGTTTGGTTGCATAAGGGCACGATATCAAATAACCTCCGGCGGCGGAAAGGACGGTTTTATGAGCGAGTAGCCGACCCGTTTGTGCAAGAAATGTCTCAGAGAAGTTTTATGTATTGCCACTAAGTGACCGAGCTTGATTTTTAATTATTATTTTTTTATTATTATTATTTTTATTGCTGCGTTCTTTGTTGCCGCTACACATTCATTTGTATTATAAGAGGGGGGAGGAAAAAAAAAAAAAACCCACAAAAAAAACAAATAACCAAATCCAAACCTTGTCTGGCAGCCTTAAAACTTTTCTGGTGTTTAGTATAATTTTATTTTTTTGTTGTTGTTAATGAGTATAACAAGAGATTTTTTAAAAAAAAAAACAAACAGCAACAAGAAAACAAAAAAAAGCAAACACCCAACCCCCCCCCCCTTTTCAGCACTTTAACGGCGAATTAATTGCGAATGTAAGAAGAATGATCTTGTAAAATGCAAATAAAGAGTTTATTAACCATGACTCAGCGTAGCGGCTGGCGTGACATCATTCAGCTTCACCCTTTTGGGGGGTTTAAGGGTTATTTTGAGCTAAATTTGAGGACTTTTCTCCCCAAATGGGGGTGGGGGGGGGGTCACAACCTCTGCCCCCACCTCACGATGCTCCAGCTCCTCGTGCTGGTCCCAGTTCCCCCCCCCCCCCCCCAAAAATCCCATTTTCATATTTTTTTACCCCCCAAAAAATTGCACTTAAAGGCTGGGGGTGGTTTTATTTGGTTTTGTTGTTTTCTTCAGTAAAACAGCTCACGGCGGGGTGCAAATTGGGGGGGTAAAATGGAAAATAAAGGGGGAGGGGGAGCGGAAACGGTAAAATACATTAAAAAAATTTTAAAAATTAAAAAAAAAAAAAAAAACCCCACCCTTAAGGCCCCCCCCGCAGCCCTGGGGGGCGCAGTGCGCATGCGCGAACGGGGAGGCGCGGCGCTACGCTGACCGCCAGTGGGCGCTGTTTTCTCCCACCCCCGCGGTGCATGCTGGGAGGTGTAGTTCTCCGTTACCACTGCGAGGCTGTATTAGCATAACCCCGCCCCTCGATTCCCCGCCCACCGCGAGTCGAGCGCCCCCCGCCCCTCATTTGCATGCGCCCTTCCTTGCGGCCACCCGATTGGCCACGCTCCGCCCCACAATTTGCATTCGCTCCGCCCCCTCACGGCCCTCCCCACCGAATCCCCTCCAGCCGATTTGCATGCTCCGCCCACGATTTTCCATACGCCGCGCCTAAGACGCGCTCTCATTGGCCGCATTTAGACACGCCCACCCCAAGCGTCCCCACCCACCGCCCCGCGGCCTCCCCCGGGTCCCGCCGCCCGTCCGCAGCCACAGCCCGGGGGCTTCCGCCCGCTAATTAATTAAATTAATTGGAACGTGCAGCAACAGCCACAGCCCGGGCTGGGCTCGTGGAGTTGCAGCCCCCCGCCTCCCGCCCCCCCCGAGCCTGGCGCCTCCTCATCTCCTGCTTGGCGGTCTCGTAGCACCCGCCCTGGCTGGCGGAACGTGGAGGAGCGAAGAGTTTTCCCCAGGTTTGGGGGGGGGGGGGGGAAAAACCAAACCCAAACCCGAAAACAGCAGCGTGACACCAACGCGCTCAAAGACCGAACCCGCACTCGGGAAAATGTCCGAGAAAAGAAAGAAAAAAAAAACCAAAAAAAAGCAACAAGCGCGGAGACTTAAAGGCCGAGCCGGCCACCGGCAGCACGATTCACCCGCACCCCACCCCACCCCCGCTCCGTTCTACCCGGGGGACGGCACGGAGCTCACGCTGGGCCCAAGGCGGGGGGTGGGGGGAGGGGAAGGTGGGTTGGGGATCGGGGACACCGGAGCTGCCCGCGAGACGGGCGAGTAACCGCGTCCCCAAACCCCACCGAAGGGTTCCGGTAGCTTCGCTCTGTCTTTGACCGCAGCAAAGGGGGGAGGGTGCACCGTTCCCGGAGGCACTGCAATACCGGGACGATGCGCGGAGCGGAGGGAGCAAGCTCCGGGTCCAACTCCCAGCACCAAAAATCCGTTTAATATAAAGTCCTCTCATCGAGGACGTATCAGATATTAAACTGATAAGAACAGATACTACACTTGATCTTAGCCAAAAGGCCGAGAAGCGATACCGCAACACCCCAACACCCCCGCACCGCACCCACCGCCACGCTCACACATAACACGGTTACCCCCCCCCCCCACCACGCTCAACGAGCCCTCCGCTCCGCTCCACGCTCCCTTCCCCACTCTGCCCGCACCGCCTGGCCCGGCTCCGAGGTCACTCAGCCCCGGGAGAACCCCCGCAACCCCCGCATCGGGGCATCCCGGCGGCCCGGTCGAGCCCACGGGTGTCCCGATTACCATAACCACGCCCCTACGGGCACTCGACCCGCCCCGTCGGCCGCCCCAAACCACGCCCCGCCCTCCATGCCCCGCCCCTTCTCTGGGCAACGCGGCCACCCGATTGGCCACGCTCCGCCCCACAATTTGCATTCGCTCCGCCCCCTCACGGCCCTCCCCACCGAATCCCCTCCAGCCGATTTGCATGCTCCGCCCACGATTTTCCATACGCCGCGCCTAAGACGCGCTCTCATTGGCCGCATTTAGACACGCCCACCCCAAGCGTCCCCACCCACCGCCCCGCGGCCTCCCCCGGGTCCCGCCGCCCGTCCGCAGCCACAGCCCGGGGGCTTCCGCCCGCTAATTAATTAAATTAATTGGAACGTGCAGCAGCAGCCACAGCCCGGGCTGGGCTCGTGGAGTTGCAGCCCCCCCCCCTCCCGCCCCCCCGAGCCTGGCGCCTCCTCATCTCCTGCTTGGCGGTCTCGTAGCACCCGCCCTGGCTGGCGGAACGTGGAGGAGCGAGGAGTTTTCCCCAGGTTTGGGGGGGGGGAAAAAAACCCGGAAACAGCAGCGTGACACCAACGCGCTCAAAGACCGAACCCGCGCTCGGGAAAATGTCCGAGAAAAGAAAAAAAACCCAAACCAAAAAAAGCAACAAGCGCGGAGACTTAAAGGCCGAGCCGGCCACCGGCAGCACGATTCACCCGCACCCCACCCCCGCTCCGTTCTACCCGGGGGACGGCACGGAGCTCACGCTGGGCCCAAGGCGGGGGGGGGCGGGGGGGGAAGGTGGGTTGGGGATCGGGGACACCGGAGCTGCCCGGGAGACGGGCGAGGAACCGCGTCCCCAAACCCCACCGAAGGGTTCCGGTAGCTTCGCTCTGTCTTTGACCGCAGCAAAGGGGGGAGGGTGCACCGTTCCCGGAGGCACTGCAATACCGGGACGATGCGCGGAGCGGAGGGAGCAAGCTCCGGGTCCAACTCCCAGCACCAAAAATCCGTTTAATATAAAGTCCTCTCATCGAGGACGTATCAGATATTAAACTGATAAGAACAGATACTACACTTGATCTTAGCCAAAAGGCCGAGAAGCGATACCGCAACACCACAACACCCCCGCACCGCACCCACCGACACGCTCACACATAACACGGTTACCCCCCCCCCCACCACGCTCAACGAGCCCTCCGCTCCGCTCCACGCTCCCTTCCCCACGCTGCCCGCACCGCCTGACCCGGCTCCGAGGTCACTCAGCCCCGGGAGAACCCCCGCAACCTCCGCATCGGGGCATCCCGGCGGCCCGGTCGAGCCCACGGGTGTCCCGATTACCATAACCACGCCCCTACGGACACTCGCCCCGCCCCTTCGGCCGCCCCAAACCACGCCCCGCCCTCCATGCCCCGCCCCGTCGTCCCATCCGACCCGCCCCTTCGCTGGGCAACGCGGCCACCCGATTGGCCACGCTCCGCCCCACAATTTGCATTCGCTCCGCCCCCTCACGGCCCTCCCCACCGAATCCCCTCCAGACGATTTGCATGCTCCGCCCACGATTTTCCATACGCCGCGCCTAAGACGCGCTCTCATTGGCCGCATTTAGACACGCCCACCCCAAGCGTCCCCACCCACCGCCCCGCGGCCTCCCCCGGGTCCCGCCGCCCGTCCGCAGCCACAGCCCGGGGGCTTCCGCCCGCTAATTAATTAAATTAATTGGAACGTGCAGCAACAGCCACAGCCCGGGCTGGGCTCGTGGAGTTGCAGCCCCCCCCCCTCCCGCCCCCCCGAGCCTGGCGCCTCCTCATCTCCTGCTTGGCGGTCTCGTAGCACCCGCCCTGGCTGGCGGAACGTGGAGGAGCGAAGAGTTTTCCCCAGGTTTGGGGGGGGGGGGGAACCAAACCCAAACCCGGAAACAGCAGCGTGACACCAACGCGCTCAAAGACCGAACCCGCACTCGGGAAAATGTCCGAGAAAAGAAAAAAAAACCAAACCAAAAAAAGCAACAAGCGCGGAGACTTAAAGGCCGAGCCGGCCACCGGCAGCACGATTCACCCGCACCCCACCCCACCCCCGCATCGTTCTACCCGGGGGACGGCACGGAGCTCACGCTGGGCCCAAGGGGGAGCGGGGGGTTGGGGAACGGGGACACCGGAGCTGCCCGGGAGACGGGCGAGGAACCGCGTCCCCAAGTCCACCGAAGGGTTCCGGTAGCTTCGCTCTGTCTTTGACCGCAGCAAAGGGGGGAGGGTGCACCGTTCCCGGAGGCACTGCAATACCGGGACGATGCGCGGAGCGGAGGGAGCAAGCTCCGGGTCCAACTCCCAGCACCAAAAATCCGTTTAATATAAAGTCCTCTCATCGAGGACGTATCAGATATTAAACTGATAAGAACAGATACTACACTTGATCTTAGCCAAAAGGCCGAGAAGCGATACCGCAACACCACAACACCCCCCCCACCGCACCCACCGACACGCTCACACATAACACGGTTACCCCCCCCCCACCACGCTCAACGAGCCCTCCGCTCCGCTCCACGCTCCCTTCCCCACGCTGCCCGCACCGCCTGGCCCGGCTCCGAGGTCACTCAGCCCCGGGAGAACCCCCGCAACCTCCGCATCGGGGCATCCCGGCGGCCCGGTCGAGCCCACGGGTGTCCCGATTACCATAACCACGCCCCCTACGGACACTCGCCCCGCCCCGTCGGCCGCCCCAAACCACGCCCCGCCCTCCATGCCCCGCCCCGTCGTCCCATCCGCCCCGCCCCTTCGCTGGGCAACGCGGCCACCCGATTGGCCACGCTCCGCCCCACAATTTGCATTCGCTCCGCCCCCTCACGGCCCCCCACCGAATCCCCTCCAGACGATTTGCATGCTCCGCCCACGATTTTCCATACGCCGCGCCTAAGACGCGCTCTCATTGGCCGCATTTAGACACGCCCACCCCAAGCGTCCCCACCCACCGCCCCGCGGCCTCCCCCGGGTCCCGCCGCCCGTCCGCAGCCACAGCCCGGGGGCTTCCGCCCGCTAATTAATTAAAGTAATTGGAACGTGCAGCAGCAGCAGCAGACGGGGCTGGGCTCGTGGAGTTGCAGCCCTTCCCCCCCCCACCCCCCCTCCCGCCCCGAGCCTGGCGCCTCCTCATTTCCTGCTTGGCGGTCTCATAGCACCCGCCCTGGCTGGCGGAACGTGGAGGAGCGAAGAGTTTTCCCCAGGTTTGGGGGCAAAACACGATCGCAGCGGGGCCTCGGGCAGCCCGTTCGAGCCCAAGGGCGGGGCGAAAGCGTTGAGGGACGTGAGGGGGCCGTGGAGGGCGGAGCGAATGCAAATTGTGGGGCGGAGCGTGGCCAATCGGGTGGCCGCGTTGCCCAGCGAAGGGGCGGGGCGGATGGGACGACGGGGCGGGGCATGGAGGGCGGGGCGTGGTTTGGGGCGGCCGACGGGGCGGGGCGAGTGTCCGTAGGGGGCGTGGTTATGGTAATCGGGACACCCGTGGGCTCGACCGGGCCGCCGGGATGCCCCGATGCGGAGGTTGCGGGGGTTCTCCCGGGGCTGAGTGACCTCGGAGCCCGGCCAGGCGGTGCGGGCAGCGTGGGGAAGGGAGCGTGGAGCGGAGCGGAGTGCTCGTTGAGCGTGGGGGGGGGGGGTAACCGTGTTATGTGTGAGCGTGTCGGTGGGTGCGGTGGGGGGGTGTTGTGGTGTTGCGGTATCGCTTCTCGGCCTTTTGGCTAAGATCAAGTGTAGTATCTGTTCTTATCAGTTTAATATCTGATACGTCCTCGATGAGAGGACTTTATATTAAACGGATTTTTGGTGCTGGGAGTTGGACCCGGAGCTTGCTCCCTCCGCTCCGCGCATCGTCCCGGTATTGCAGTGCCTCCGGGAACGGTGCACCCTCCCCCCTTTGCTGCGGTCAAAGACAGAGCGAAGCTACCGGAACCCTTCGGTGGACTTGGGGACGCGGTTCCTCGCCCGTCTCCCGGGCAGCTCCGGTGTCCCCGTTCCCCAACCCCCCGCTCCCCCTTGGGCCCAGCGTGAGCTCCGTGCCGTCCCCCGGGTAGAACGGAGCGGGGGTGGGGTGGGGTGCGGGTGAATCGTGCTGCCGGTGGCCGGCTCGGCCTTTAAGTCTCCGCGCTTGTTGCTTTTTTTGGGGTTTTTTTTCTTTCTTTTCTCGGACATTTTCCCGAGCGCGGGTTCGGTCTTTGAGCGCGTTGGTGTCACGCTGCTGTTTCCGGGTTTTTTTCCCC
The DNA here is from genome assembly GCF_028858705.1 of Grus americana. Classification (NCBI taxonomy): domain Eukaryota; kingdom Metazoa; phylum Chordata; class Aves; order Gruiformes; family Gruidae; genus Grus; species Grus americana. Next base: position 535,987 of record NC_072886.1, on the reverse strand, counting down.
CCCCTCCCCAAACCTGGGGAAAACTCTTCGCTCCTCCACGTTCCGCCAGCCAGGGCGGGTGCTACGAGACCGCCAAGCAGGAGATGAGGAGGCGCCAGGCTCGGGGGGGGCGGGGGGGGGGGGGGGAACAACTGCAACTCCACGAGCCCAGCCCCGGCTGCTGCTGCTGCTGCTGCACGTTCCAATTAATTTAATTAATTAGCGGGCGGAAGCCCCCGGGCTGTGGCTGCGGACGGGCGGCGGGACCCGGGGGAGGCCCCGGGGCGGTGGGTGGGGACGCTTGGGGTGGGCGTGTCTAAATGCGGCCAATGAGAGCGCGTCTTAGGCGCGGCGTATGGAAAATCGTGGGCGGAGCATGCAAATCGTCTGGAGGGGATTCGGTGGGGAGGACCGTGAGGGAGGCGGAGCGAATGCAAATTGTGGGCCGAGCGTGGCCAATCGGGTGGCCGCGCTGACCAGCGAAGGGGCGGGGCGGATGGGACGACGGGGCGGGGCATGGAGGGCGGGGCGTGGTTTGGGGCGGCCGACGGGGCGGGGCGAGTGTCCGTAGGGGCGTGGTTATGGTAATCGGGACACCCGTGGGCTCGACCGGGTCGCCGGGATGCCCCGATGCGGAGGTTGCGGGGGTTCTCCCGGGGCTGGGTGACCTCGGAGCCCGGCCAGACGGTGCGGGCAGCGTGGGGAAGGGAGCGTGGAGCGGAGCGGAGGGCTCGTTGAGCGTGGGGGGGGGGGTAACCGTGTTATGTGTGAGCGTGTCGGTGGGTGCGGTGGGGGGGGTGTTGTGGTGTTGCGGTATCGCTTCTCGGCCTTTTGGCTAAGATCAAGTGTAGTATCTGTTCTTATCAGTTTAATATCTGATACGTCCTCGATGAGAGGACTTTATATTAAACGGATTTTTGGTGCTGGGAGTTGGACCCGGAGCTTGCTCCCTCCGCTCCGCGCATCGTCCCGGTATTGCAGTGCCTCCGGGAACGGTGCACCCTCCCCCCTTTGCTGCGGTCAAAGACAGAGCGAAGCTACCGGAACCCTTCGGTGGGGTTTGGGGACGCGGTTACTCGCCCGTCTCGCGGGCAGCTCCGGTGTCCCCGATCCCCAACCCACCTTCCCCCCCCCCCACCCCCCGCCTTGGGCCCAGCGTGAGCTCCGTGCCGTCCCCCGGGTAGAACGGTGCGGGGGTGGGGTGGGGTGCGGGTGAATCGTGCTGCCGGTGGCCGGCTCGGCCTTTAAGTCTCCGCGCTTGTTGCTTTTTTTGGGTTTTTTTTTCTTTCTTTTCTCGGACATTTTCCCGAGTGCGGGTTCGGTCTTTGAGCGCGTTGGTGTCACGCTGCTGTTTTCGGGTTTGGGTTTGGTTTCCCCCCCCCCCCCAAACCTGGGGAAAACTCTTCGCTCCTCCACGTTCCGCCAGCCAGGGCGGGTGCTACGAGACCGCCAAGCAGGAGATGAGGAGGCGCCAGGCTCGGGGGGGGCGGGGGGGGGTGGGGGGGAACTGCAACTCCACGAGTCCAGCCCGGGCTGCTGCTGCTGCTGCTGCACGTTCCAATTAATTTAATTAATTAGCGGGCGGAAGCCCCCGGGCTGTGGCTGCGGACGGGCGGTGGGACCCGGGGGAGGCCGCGGGGCGGTGGGTGGGGACGCTTGGGGTGGGCGTGTCTAAATGCGGCCAATGAGAGCGCGTCTTAGGCGCGGCGTATGGAAAATCGTGGGCGGAGCATGCAAATCGGCTGGAGTGGATTCGGTGGGGAGGGCCGTGAGGGGGCGGAGCGAATGCAAATTGTGGGGCGGAGCGTGGCCAATCGGGTGGCCGCGTTGCCCAGCGAAGGGGCGGGTCGGATGGGACGACGGGGCGGGGCATGGAGGGCGGGGCGTGGTTTGGGGCGGCCGACGGGGCGGGGCGAGTGTCCGTAGGGGCGTGGTTATGGTAATCGGGACACCCGTGGGCTCGACCGGGCCGCCGGGATGCCCCGATGCGGAGGTTGCGGGGGTTCTCCCGGGGCTGGGTGACCTCGGAGCCCGGCCAGACGGTGCGGGCAGCGTGGGGAAGGGAGCGTGGAGCGGAGCGGAGGGCTCGTTGAGCGTGGTGGGGGGGGGGGTAACCGTGTTATGTGTGAGCGTGGCGGTGGGTGCGGTGCGGGGGTGTTGTGGTGTTGCGGTATCGCTTCTCGGCCTTTTGGCTAAGATCAAGTGTAGTATCTGTTCTTATCAGTTTAATATCTGATACGTCCTCGATGAGAGGACTTTATATTAAACGGATTTTTGGTGCTGGGAGTTGGACCCGGAGCTTGCTCCCTCCGCTCCGCGCATCGTCCCGGTATTGCAGTGCCTCCGGGAACGGTGCACCCTCCCCCCTTTGCTGCGGTCAAAGACAGAGTCTGACGTTGGTTTTGGGCGAGAGTGACGTAAGGCGCTATGTTGAGCCGGGCCGCTGAGGGAGGTTTGAGGTCAGGCGCCATTTTGGGGCTGGCACCTTTAGCCTGGGAGCGAGGGGCTGGACCTTTCCAGTTTGAAGGGTGGACGCTGGCCCCGCACATGGCCTCTCCCTCCCCGCCCCCGCAAAGCAGTGGCCACCACACCATTTCCAGTGGCCACCTGGGAGCCGAGCTGCTCTGCAGGCACTGGGGCTCGGCCCGGCGGTACGACAAGAGGATTTGATTTAGGTGCCAGGACAGGGGTCACCCCTCCCTCCCCTGCACGGAGGGGGACACCCCCCGATCTTCAGGGACAGCCCCCCCCCCCCCCCCAATCTTCCATCCACGGTGGCCCCAGTGCAGGGGGGACCACACAGAATCGCTGCTCCCGCCACGGCGATGCCCACCCAGAGCGCACGGAATTGGTGGTGTTTGGGGGGGGGGGGGGGACGACCCCCACATTCACCCCACGAAGCAGCCGGACACGTAGATGGCTCAGGGTTTATTGGGAGGCAAAAAAAAACCCCGGGGTGAACAGTCCCGGTTTCTCCCCGCCTCAATTTTTCAGAGCTTACGGTAGGCACCGACGGTGATGTCAAAGAGGCGAGGGTTACAGAGCTGCCCCCGTTTGTCCAGCAGAAAGAAGAAGGGTCGACCCTTCACTTTGAGGGGGATGGCGGCCGGTACTTCGGACCGGTGAGCGCGGCAGGAGACGTGGCGTAACGGGACGGTGAAGGTGGGACCTCGGCTCAGCCCCAATGGCCCGTGGGTGCTGATGGCCACTTCCGTACCTCCGCGGAGAAGCGTTACCCGTCTCACGGAACGCAGGGGAAACAGGCAACCGGCGGCCACGATCAATGAGCCTACGGGAACGGGGGGGTGGGGGTCAGCGAGGCCTACGGGCCCGGTCCGCTGCCCTAGGCCCGGCCAGACCCCCATCCCCTACCGCTTCCCCTCCCCGCAGCCCTATCCCGGTACCGAGTGTGAGACAAGAAGCGGTGAATCCGAAACGCCATTTATGATCTCGGGGGCGAAGAGGATCATCAGGACCGGGACCGGGTGTTGGTCGAAGTTCCGTAAATGCAAAATGAGCTAAATAAGTCCAAAATATTCCTTGACCCGCACAAAAAAATCCGGCTAGGCGAAAGAAACGATCGCGTTCGTGTCGAAAAAGCACCACGTCCCGCGGTACCGTGGCCGCTACTTCCAAGGCCGCTGCCGCCACCGTCCTGGTCGCCGCCATGATTCCCCCTTCCCTCCTCCTCCTCCTCGCCCCCCCCAAAACCACTTCCGGGTCATCCGCCATCTTTGTAACGGGCGGGAAGCCAGCTCCGCCCCCTATCTCCTCCCTTAAAGGCGCAGCGCACCCCCAAAAGCGCCAAGGTTGAAACGGGTCGATTTATTGATTTATTTACAAAATTGGGGAGTGGGGGGGGGGGGAGGCGAAGAATAAAACTGCGGGAGGGGTGAGGATTTAGGGGGGGGAAGGGAGGGCGCCGCTCACTTGAGAAACGCCACCTCTGGGATCTTGCCTTCCAGCTGCAAGAGGAAAAATGGGGGGGGGGGGGTGTCAGTTCGGGGGGGTACCCCCAGTTGGGGAGGGGGGGGGGATGGCTTGAACACCCCCCCCCCCATCCCAAAAACCCACCTTCAGCTGGGTAAAGACCTGCCCGGCTCTGCCGTAGTCCCAATCATTGTCCTGCAGGCACCTGGGGAGGGGGGAAAAAAAGGGGGGGGGGGAGGGTGAAGTGGGGTGGGGGGGGGGAACCACACAGAACCTTCCCCCCTGCTCTGGCTGGAGGGGGAAAAAAAAAAGATTTGGGGTGGGGGGAGGACAGGACTCACTTCTGGGACCACTCGAGGTTCATGCCCGACTGCATGGAGAAGGCGGCGAGCATCTCCTGCTGCTCGGCCGAGAGGGTGGGCACGGGGCTGGACGAGGGGGTGGGCGCCGGCATGAGGAAAGCTTTGCGGATCTCCTCGGTTGTGGCCGTGCGGACGAAGAGCTCGTCGTTAACGATGCAGAGCCTGGGGGAGAAGGGTTGGGAGAAAGAAAGGAAAAAAAAAAAAAATTAAAAAATTAAATAAATAACCCCCCTTATTTATTTTTTTTTTAACGTAGGGATGAAGGGTTGGACCCCTGGCCCGGCAGGAGCGCGACCTGTGAAAAATTCAGCCCGAGGATGGAGAGTCTGCACCCAAACGTCCAAAAAAAAAAAAAAAAAACCAACCCCCCCCCCCCCCCCCCCCCAAAAAAAAGTCTCCCGATATTTGGAACGACGCTCCCCCGCGTGCCAAATCCCCTCCGGTCCCGGTTATCGAAGGGGAACAACCGGGCTCCGAGCGATGCGTTCCGGCGGCCAAAAAAAACCCCAAAAAAACCTAAAAATGCGGCGAGCTCTTGGCTCGCGTCGGAAACGGGGGAAGTTTATTTTTAATTTTATTATTATTATATTTTTTTTCACCCAAAAGGTTGTTCAAAACACTGGAAGAAGCTGGCGTTTCGACGATCTTAAGGGTCTTTTCCAACCTAAACGATTCTGTGATTAATTATATTAATTACGACCTCTCCGCGCTCTCCCCGAGGGCATTTAATCAACGAATCCCGGGTTCGTTTTGGGGCGGAAAAGGATTTTTTTCAACGTTATTTTGGCCAAATTCCCCCCGCCACTAGCAAAGACATCTCTAGACCAGGTTGCGGCCGCGTTCGAACTTGACCTTGAACGTTTCCAGGGATGGAACGAGCAACCTGTTCTCACACCCCCCCCCTCCCTACCTCATTTCTTTCTTAAATCTGGGCTGAATCTCCTCTATTTTAGTTAAAAAAAAAAAAAAATAATTAAATTTAGTTGTCCGACTGCTACAGACCCCGCTAAAAAAATAAAAATAATAATCTCTCCTTCTTTTTCTTATAAGAAAAAGCGGAATAAGGTCTCCCCAGAACCTCCCCCCGCCGCCTCTCTCAGCCCTTCCTCATCCTCGCCGCTCTTCGGCTCATCACCCCCCCCCCCCAAAAAGCTGTAATTTTGGGGGGGGGCACACGCGAACGGACTGGTATCCGCCGCTTACCCGGTGTTGCCGGCCGGCACGGCGATGAACATGCGGGTGAAGGCGCGCACCGAGTCTCGGGATTTGCCGTCGACTGCGGGAAAGAGGGAGAGGAGGTGGCGGAGTTTTGGGGGGGGGGGGGGAACAGCGAGAGGAAGGTTTGGGGGAGATGGAGGGGGGCACGGGGAGGTGGGGAGGGGGACGACGGGGAGGTTGGGGGGGGTATGGCGAGAGTTGGGGGGCCACGGCGAGGCGGTGGGGGGGTACGGCGAGGCAGGGGGGCATGGTGAGGTTGGAGGGGGCACGGCAAGAGTTGGGGGGCCACAGCAAGAGTTGGGGGGCCACGGCGAGGCGGTGGGGGGGTACGGCGAGATTGGGGGGTGCATGGTGAAGTTGGGGGGCCACGGCGAGGCGGTGGGGGGGTACGGCGAGGCAGGGGGGCATGGTGAAGTTGGGGGGCCACGGTGAGAGTTGGGTGGCCACGGCGAGGTGGTGGGGGGTACGGCGAGATTGGGGGGTGCATGGTGAAGTTGGGGGGCCACGGCGAGGTGGTGGGGGGTACGGCGAGATTGGGGGTGCATGGTGAGGTTGGGGGGGCACGGCAAGGCGGTGGGGGGGGGTACGGCGAGGCAGGGGGGCATGGTGAAGTTGGGGGGCCACGGTGAGAGTTGGGTGGCCACGGCGAGGTGGTGGGGGGTACGGCGAGATTGGGGGGTGCATGGTGAAGTTGGGGGGCCACGGCGAGGCGGTGGGGGGGTACGGCGAGGCAGGGGGGCATGGTGAGGTTGGGGGGGCACGGCAAGGCGGTGGGGGGGCACAGCAAGAGTTGGGGGGCCACGGCAAGAGTTGGGGGGCCACGGTGAGGCGGTGGGGGGGGTACGGCGGGATTGGGGGGTGCATGGTGAGGTTGGGGGGGCACGGCGAGAGTTGGGGGGGCATTATGAAACTGGGGGGGCATGGCCAGGCGGTGGGGGGCATGGTGAGGTTGAGGGGGAGCACGGCGAGCTGTGGGGGGGCACAGCAAGAGTTGGGGGGCCACGGCAAGAGTTGGGGGGCCACGGTGAGGCGGTGGGGGGGGTACGGCGAGATTGGGGGGTGCATGGTGAGGTTGGGGGGGGGGGGCACGGCGAGGGGTGAAGCTCACCTTCCTTGAAGATCCCGTGGACGGCAAAGCACAGCAGAGTGTTCTGGAAGAGAAAAGGGGGGGGACCCGTTTGAGGCGATGGGTTTTGGGGGGGGGGAGGAGAGGAAATGGGGGTTTTGTGTGTCCCGTCCCCCCCCCCCCCCAACTCACCGTCTGGGCACAGATATCCACCATGAAGGAGTTGATGTCGTGTTGGGTTTTGGGGAGCTCGTTAAGGAAAGCCACCACGTTGAGCCGCGTGTGTTTGAGCAGTTTGAAGCGCATGGCTGGGGAGGGAGGAAAAAAAAACCAAAAAAAACCCAAAACACTGAGCCCCCCCCCGCCCCCTTCCAGAATTGGGGTGCAACGACAGGGTGGGGGAGTCTTACTGGGGTCTTTCAGCTTCTTCACATTTCTGCTGTCCTTAAAATATTCGTTCAGGCTGTTCCTGGTGGGGGGGAAAAGGAGCTGAAAAGGCTGCGCCGGTGTTGGGGTGGGGGGGGTTTTGTCTCCTGCCCCCCCCCCCCCCGCCGTAACCGGCAGCAAGGGGACGTACCTGGGGGGGTTTTGGGGTCCAAAGGGGATACTGAGGGAGCAGCAGGCTCCGTCGTGATAGGCATCCAGGAGCCCCTGCCGGTCGCTGGAGTCGTAGATGGAATAATACCTGGATGGGGGGGTGGGGGGGTACAGGACACGAGAGGTGAAAAAAGAGGGGGGGGACACACACGCAGCGAGACCCCCCCCCGGTGCCGAAACTCACTGCTGTAAGAATCGCAGCACCAGAACCTTCAGGTCGTCTGAGCCGAAGTAGCTGCCCTAAAGAATTTCGGGGGGGGGACGAGACGACACAACGACGAGACACACACGACAGAGCGGTTATTCCCCAGGTGACAGCCGCCCCCTTGGGCTGGGGGGGGGGGAAAGGGTTATGGGGACACCCCCCCCCCCCATCCCACCCTGAACCCCCCCCTCCAAACCACCCCCCCCCCCCCCAACTCATCCCTACCTTGCAGGGGGGCAGCGTCGTGGGGGCCTCCACGTCGAAGGCGATGGGTGGAGGGAGCTCGTGGCCGTCCTGGGGGGAGGCAGAGACAGGGACGGAGTTGGGAGGGGCACAAATCTCTCCTGTCCCCCTCCTGCCCCCCCCAGGAAAGCTCAGGGTCCCCCCCAACCCCCCAGGAAGGTTCAAGGTCCCCCCCAAGCCCCCCCTTAGCCCCCCAGCAAGGCTCAGGGTTCCCCCCAAGTCCCCTCCTGCCCCCCCAGCAAGGCTCAGGGTCCCCCCCAAGCCCCCCAGCGAGGCTCAGGGTTCCCCCCAAGTCCGCTCCTGCCCCCCCCAGCAAAGCTCAGGGTACCCCCCAAACCCCCCAAGAAGGCTCAGGGTTCCCCCCAAGCCCCCCCTTAGCCCCCCAGCAAGGCTCAGGGTCCCCCCCAGGTCCCCTCCTGCCCCCCCAGCAATGCTCACTGTCCCCCCCAAACCCCCCTTAGCCCCCCAACAATACTCACTGTCCCCCCCAAATCCCCTCCTGCCCCCCCCGGCAAAGCTCAGCATCACCCCCCAGCCCCACAACAAGGCTCAGGGTCCCCCCCTCAAGCCCCCTCCTGTCGTCCCCCCCCCCCCAGCAAGGCTCAGCATCGTGTGTGTCCCCCCCGCCTCGCTCACCAGCCGCAGCAGCTTCGGGAAGCGCTCTCTGACGGAGCTGCCGAAAAGAAGCAGAGTCAGAGCGGGGGCCGAGCCGCCCACCGGGGGCCAGCCCTTGCCCCCCCCCCAGCAAACACTAGCCCCCCTCCCCACAAAACACCCCCCCCCTCCCCTTGCCTGCCCTCACCGGAGCCGTATGGTGCGAGGGCGCGTGGTGGGGTCACCCCACAGCTGCCTTCCCCCCCCCCCAAACCCCTTCCTCGTCGTGACACCCCCCCCCCCCATCAATTCCTGGGGGCCCGGTTCTGTCTCCCCCCCACCCCAGGGCTGCCCCTGCCCCTGGGGGGGGTCTCGGGCCGCATCTGATGAGGAATCGATGGCCCCGTGGGCCAGCTCAGGACTTACCTGGCTAGTACTCACCTGGGTGCGGGTGCCCAGAGAAGGGGAGGGGGGGTAAGGTGGTGGGGGGGGGGGGGAAAGGGGGAGAGGAAAAATTCCCGCCAGTCGTGGCAAAACCGTTGGCAAAACCCGGCTGTTTCCGGCTGCGGAGCCTCTGCGTTGGGGTAGGGGGGGGGTTTGGGGAGGGGGGAGCCCCAATCGAGCAAACAGCGAGAGGGGATGAAGCAGGGGTTGTTGAGGGGGGGGGGGGGGAAGGGGGGGGGGGCAACCCCGGGGCAGAGCCTCTTCTCCTTCACGCCGCTCCCTCCCAACCTCCCCCCCACCTCCCCCCAGGAGCGCGGTTGAGCTCCGGGTTACGTCCGGCATCCGGAGCCGAGACCTCCCCCCCCCTTGCCCCCGACCCACGCTGGGAGCCGTCGTCGGCGAACCCAGGGGTACCACGATGGTGGCGGCGGCGGCGGCGGTGGTCGTGAGGGGTTTAGGGGAGGGGGGGGAACCTGCCCTGAAAAGCCTCCCCCCGCGCCGATCGGCCGCGTCTGGGCGGCGACGTTTGGCCACTGCACGGCTGTGCCTGTCTTAGGTTGTTCCTCCCGTGAGGAATCTTACCCGTCTCTGGCTAACCAGCCATCGTCGAGGGCCAAACGCGGGCGCAAAAGCAGAGGAGGTGGGAGGGGGGAGGCGAGGGGAGTTAAGGTGTGTGCGTGGGGGGGGGGGGGTGCATCGAGCTCCGCAGGGGCGTAGGGGAGGGAGGACGACGGGGACGGCAACGCGATGCCCCGTGTCGCGTCCTGCGGTGTGTCCCCCCCTCCCCTCCCCGCCATCGAAAAGCCTGTGGAAGGGCGGAGCGGTGTCGAAACTTCCCCCCCACCGCCCCATCTGCACGGCAGAAGGGTGGGAGCGGCGGGCGGGGGGGAGCAGGACGCTTCGGAGAAGAGGCTGTGTACCCCGGGGAAGAAGTAAGAGCGAGGATGAGGAGGGAAAAGGGATGCTGGGGTCGGGGAGGGGGGGGGGAAAAGCAGGGCTCCGAGCAGCTGAAACAGATCGGCCGTCCTCCGACAGAAAGGCGACGGCTCGTTCCGGGTTTGCGTCACGACCGGGGGTTACGTGGGATCCTGGGGACGAGGTTTTGGGGGGGGGACACACACGCACACGGGGAGGGGGCACACACACACACACACACACACACGATGTCTGGGCACCGGCGAGCAGAAGGTGTATGTGTGGGGGAGGGCGGCCTCTCTTCCGTCCTGCCGCGTTGCCCCCCGCGGAGCAGGGGCGGCCCACGGGCCCCTAGGGCCGCCCCAAGGCTAACACTGACCTGATATAGGTCGATTGATCCCGGAAAGCGTCGCAGAGAGGATTTCCGTCGAGCCAAAGCTCCTCCAGTTTGAGCCCCTTCACTTTATCCAACTCCCGGTCTGATTTCAGCTGTTGGGAGAAGGGGAATTAAGGAGAAAAAGGGGATGAAGGGACAAGCCGGGGGTGGGGGGGTGAGGAAGGAGACCGGCGTGGCACCCACTTCGTTGCGTGAAAGGTCGAGGATTTTGAGGCCGGCGGCTTTCTGAGCCAGCTCGGACAGGTCGTCCAGGCGGTAAAGCTTGTTGCTGCTCAGGTTCAAGGACTGCAGCTGTGGGGAGAGACAAAGGAGGGGTTGAAGGGGATGGAAACGGGGGTTGGAAGGGTTGGAGGGGGGCAGAGATGGGATTTGAGGGGTGGGGGGGTCCAGGGAGACTCGCCCCGTCCTCACCTCGGGGATGTTGTCCTCGATGATACGCAGCACAACCAGCATGCAGCTCCGCTGGTTTAGCACCACGTCGATGCTCTGCGACACCAAATCTAAAGCGGGGAGGGAAATAAAAACGAGGGGTGAGGCGTCGCCCGTCGCCCGTCACAGCCCCTTCTCGTCCCTCGTGTCCCCCGGGGCGGCGAAAAAAAGAAACGCTTACCGGGGTCGACGCGGAGGCTTTTGAGGTCCAACGCCCGCTGCGAACCATCGTATCTCTTGCTCATGCAGAGCTGGGACAACGCGACGAGGATGAGGAGGAGCGGGGAAGCCTCTGCCTCTTCCCCTCCGCCCAGAACCCGCAACCGCTCTCCCCGCTCACCTTCAATTGCTCAATCTCCTCCGGTTTCAGCTCGTTCTGCAAGGACTGAGGCGGAGCCGACGAATTGATAATTATCACCACCTACGACGCAAAAAAAAAAAAAAAAAAAGAACGGAGAGGATCCGTGAGGAGGAGCGCGTCGGCAACAAACTGCGCCCACGCAGAGCGGGGAGGAAACGGCTCCGGCGACGAGGGATTGAGTCGCGGACCTTGTAGTTGTCCCTGTCGGTGATCTTGCGGGAGACTTGTTTGAGGGCGCTGGCAGTGGTGGCATCCTCCACGTAAAACTGGGCTCGGTTGTGGTCGTAGTGAAACTGAAAAGAAAACGGTTTGGGATGCGGACGGCAACTCCCGCAGAGCTGGAGCACACACCCCCCCCAATCTCCCGGGAGGTGTTTTTCCCCCCACTCCAGGCCGGCCAGATCACCCAAACTCCTCCCAAAACCCGGAAAAACCCCCAAAAAACGGGCATCTAGGTGCTGACTTACCTCAACGGGAGTGAAGGGGACGCTGCAAAGGTTCTGGATGGAGCTCAGCAACCACGATTTGTCGTATTTTTTCCCGTACGGGATCTAAAAAGAGAATTTGCTTGACGTCGGGGTGCGGGAAGGGCTGGCGACGACGGCCGCAGCTCTACCCGCGCGCGTCACGGCTGCGGCAGGACGCAGCTGCCTTCTGCGTGCGGCCGGGGAGAGAAAAGAGAGAAAGGAAAAAGAAAAGGGAACGGAATTATAGAATCACGGAGCGGTTTTGGGTTGGAAGGGAACTGAAAGATCATCTAGTTCCACTCCCCCTTGCCACGGGAAGGGACACCCTCCACTAGCCCAGGTTGCCCAACCTGGCCTTGAACGCTTCCAGCGAGCCAGGGGCAGCCACAATTTCTCCGGCCAACCCGTTCCCGTGCCTCGCGGTGAAGAATTTCTCCCTAATATTTCATCTCAATCTCCCCTCCTTCGGTTTAAAACCATTCCCCTTGTCCCGTCGCTCCACGCTCTCGTCAACGGTCCCTCTCCATCTTTCCTGCGGCGTATTTTAGGGACTGGAAGATGCTCTAAGGTCTCCCCGGAGCCTTTTCTTCTCCAGGTTGAACAACCCCAACGGCTCTCAGGGTTGCTCCCAACCCGTTCTCCGCACAGCATCTACTCGGGATCGCGCCGACCCTCGCGCTCGGACGCCGAGCGTCCAGCCGGTTCCTTATCCGTCCGTCAAATCCACGTCTCTCCGATTTAGAGACGAGGACGTCGAGCGGGACGGCGTCAAAACGCTTCGCGGGAAGCCAGGGAGACGACGTCGAGCGCTCTCCCCTTGCCCACCAACGCCGTAACCGCGACGTAGAAAGCCACCAAATCTGTCAGGCGCAATTTGCCCTTAGCGAAATCGCCTTGGCCGTCACCGGTCACCTCCTTATTTTCCAGAATTTCCAGGAGAATCTGCTCCGTGATCTTGCCGGGCACAGAGTCGAGACCTATCGGCCTGTAATTCCCCGGGTTTTTTTCCGCTTTTTTCCCTTTTTAAGCCTACGCAGACGGTTTCTGAAATTAGGCAAGTAGTTTTTAACGTGGATAAGCCCTTCGCCTCGCATCTGGCAACCGACAGGGACACGTCACTGAAGTAAACTTTGAAGTAGACGTCAAAAAATGCAAAAACGACCCCCAAAAAAAAGTGAAAACGGGTACTTTCATCCTCACTGAAGCGTCTCTCGCATTCTCCGCTCTAAAGGGTCCCCGTTTCAGATGGATTTGAGTTACGTTAACGTTAAACGTTCGCCAGACGTTTCTCTAGACCGACAGCAGCGTACAAGGACGCTCCTTCCCGCACATCTCAATCCCAGGTTGAAATCCTGAAGGTTTCCTTTAAGGACAAAAATCCAAAGAGCTCCAAGAAGATTTTTAAATCGAGCAAAGCAAATAAAAAGCCAGCAAACTTCTGAGGCGCTAACGAGGAGGAAAAGGTCTCTCGTTAAGTCCGCTAACCCCTCACAGAACAAACAAGAGGCTTAAAAAGATTCCTGCAAAGAAATCACGGACGGAAGATAAATCTGATAAATCCAGCACGAGCGACCGACGAGCAAACGGCAGCGCTGACCCTTCTGCTCCTCTGAGCTCTTCGCCGGCCACGCGAAGAGGCAAAACCAAAGGCGATCGAATCCGCTCTGACAAGAAATCGTCCCCGCGAGATCCAAAACGATGGAGAAATCCATTTGAAATCGGGATTCGCACGCAGCATCGTGGATAACGAACCTCGCCCCAAGCACTCGGGCCAGGACTTTAGGAAACGTCGCTAAATCTTAACGACAGCAGCCTCTCGGCACGGTTGTTTTGGGTTTTTTTTTACTCAAAAACAAACCCAAAAAGCCATGTAGCCGCAAAGAGACGTTCAAGCACTTTAATAACTTTTCCTGGGGCTCACAGCACTCGAGCTGAGGCCGCGGCAACGCCCGATCGCTCCTCAAGAGAAGGGACAGGGCGACAACAACCGCGCTCGCCGTCCTCGCTCGGCCGCGGGAGACGTACGGCGATCGCCGTTCCCCGCCCCCCCAGAAAAAACCCCCGAAAAAAACAGGCGACGACGGCCGCGATTTCCCCCTCCCTGAGCCGCCTGCTTCACTCACGGTGATCTTGAACCAATTCCTGCGTCCGCTGTCGCGGCTGGTACCGCTGCTCCGCTCCGGGGCGGGAGGATCTCGTCTGACCGTGATGTGGATGTTGGTCGTGCGATTCGGTCGCGGCCCGTAGGGCAAACTGGAAACAACGAGGTGAGATTTGGAGGGGAGGAGCCCCAAACCACCACCACCACCACCACCCCCCCCCAGCAAGACCCCAAGATGATTCCGCGGAGTTCGGCCGTCCCCACTCACTATCGCCCGCGGGGCCCGTCGTGCGCTTCGCTCATAGGGACGTCGCCGTCATCCTCCTCCAGCCGTGCGCGAAGGCCGGGACTGTTACGGCTACGGGAGCGGTGGTTCATCTCGCTGTACATCTTCCCTCGGAACGGTCCGCGACCTTTCTTCCTGCGGCCTGAGAAGCTTCGGCCGCCCACCCGGTCATCGTGTTCTGGATGGGTGGCACCGTCGTCAGCTCCCGCTCCACGGTGGTGGTGGATGGAGGGGGGGAATCTCCTACCCTGGCTGCTGGCCCCATCTTCCTCCAGCCCCCATCCTCTTCCTCCAGCCCCCCATCCTCTTCCTCCAGCCCCCCATCCTCTTCCTCCAGCCCCCCATCCTGCTCTCCCTGGGCCTCATCTCCTCACTCTGGTCCCCTCCTGCTCTCCCCAGCCCCTCTCCCCTTCCTCCAGCCCCCTTCCTCTGCCTCTGGCTCCCTCCCCTCCCTCCAGCCCCCATCCTCTGCCTCTGGCCCCCCATCCCGCTCTCCCCAGGCCTCATCCCCTCACTCTGGTCCCCTTCTGCTCTCCCCAACCCCTCTCCCCTCCCTCCAGCCCCCATCCTCTTCCTCTGGTCCCCCATCCCGCTCTCCCCTGTCCCCTCCCGCTCTCCACAGCCCCCTCCCCATTCCCCTGGTTCCCTCCTGCTCTCCCCGGCCCCCCCTCCTCTCCCTCCGGTCCCCTCCTGCTCTCCCCGGCCCCCCCTCCTCTCCCTCCGGTCGCCTCTACCGCTCTCCCCCGGTTCCCCCCCCACTCCCCGGGCTCTCTCCCTTCCCTCCGATCCCCTTCCCTCTCCCCAACCCCCTTCCCCTCCCTCCGGTCCCTTCCCGCTCTCCCCCCCCCTCTCCCCGTTCCCCTTAGGCCCCACAGACCAGGCCTAGCTACTCCGACTCCCAACACACCCTAACCCAAACGAATTCTTTTCTCCCTTCCCCGTTACCTCCCGAGCCCGGAACTCTCCCCTCAACCGTAGACCCGACCCTCTCTCCCTCATTCCCCGGCCCCGCTCACCGCTGTAGCCCCCTTTGCCCTCCTCCGCCATCGCCGCCGATCCGCTCCCGGCACCCGCGGCCTCCCCGCCGCGCCACGCCCCCCCCTCCTCTACCGCGTCACTTCCGCCCGGAGGTCACCAGTTCCCCCGCGCGCATGCGCGTTCGTTCACACACCCCCCTCCCTTTTTCCTCTCCCGGAGGTCGCCGGTTCGAGTCCCGCCCCGGGAGAAAGAGGCAGCACCGGGACGGGGGAGCCCAGAGTTTTAATTTGGGGGGGGGGAGGGTGGCTGCGAGTCCCACAACCCACCCCCCCACCCCCCAAAATGGGGTCCCACAGCTCACCCAAGGGTCCCACAGCCCATCCGGGGAACCCTACGGCTTTACCAGGGTCCACAGCCTGCCCCCCCCCCCCCATCCCCACTGTGGGGGGGTCCCACAGTTTTAACGGGGTCTTCAGCCCCTCCGGGGAAGGGGGGGAGGGGGGGGAGTCCACGGCCTGGCGGGGCGGAGTGGAGGAGAGGGGGGAAGATTCTGGCAACATTCCCGGGATTCCCGATCCACCGGAAGGGTCCGTAGCCACCATGACTGGGCGGACACGGGGACCGGCCGCGGCATAGGCTGCGGGACCCACGGGAGGGGAACTGGGGTGCTGCCCCCAGCCCCTGGGTGGGGGGGGGACACACGACAAAGGGGTCCCCAGGGGCAGTTTTGGGGTCCCCAGGGGCAGTTTTGGGGTCCCCGAGAGGCAGGACACTGCCCCGTCCCCACGCAGATGTCCGTCTCCGAGCCCCGCAGAGCACGGACCGAGTCCGTCTGTCCCCACCGGTGGGACGAGGTGGGGGGCGGTGGGGGGGCGGGGGGCAGGAAGGGGAAGGAAAGGACTTTCAGGCCAGGAAGACGACGAAGACGATGAAGAAGACGATGAGGATGAGGAAGATCTTGACCATCAGCCAACGGTTGGAAGTGACCGACTGGAAGTACTTGAGGATCTCCCCGTGCGCCGCCTCCACGTTCAGCTGCGCGTCCTCCACGCTGGCGTCGATCCTGAGGGAGGGAGGACGGGAAAGTGAAGGGTGGGGACGGACACGACACACACACACAAACGCACGGACCGAGGGGACGCAGGACACCGTGGGGACGGACAGACGGACGTGGGGACCGCTACCTCTGGATCGTTTCCTCCTGCTCCTTCACCATATGCGCCAGCTGCTGGAAGATGGAACCCAACTCCACGATGGTCGATTCGATGTTCTGCATCGTGTCTGCCCGGCTCTGGATGTACGAATCCTGCGGACAAACAGGGACAGCGTGGCGGCCATCGGTCCCTGGGTGTCCCCTCCCCTCAAAAATCATTTTTTGGGGGGGTGGGGGATGGTCCCGTGTGTGTTTTGTGTGTCATCGTCCCCTCCCCGCCTCAAAGCTCACGTCCCCACCTGCTCGTCGATCAGCTGTAGCTGCTGGCTCGTCCGCGCGTCCATCTCGATAGCCACCGTCCCGGCGCGCTGCGGATCGTCCTGCAGCACCGCCGAGCTGCCTGAGGGGAGAAGCGGGGAGGAAATGGCGGGGGGGGACACACAAAGACACCCCCCCCACACACACACCCCCCCTTCCTCTTCCTCAGTACCCCCTCTCCCCAAAATCCCGGCACTCACCCAAGTTGCCGGCGGCGAGGGGCAAAGCGGAGACGGGGGCACGGGAGAAGTGTTCGCGGCGGCTCCGCTGCTGCTTTAGGTTCTTGGGGGGGGGACACGGAGAAGGGGGGGGGGGTCAGAGAGGGTTGGGGGGGGGCAGAAAAGGGCAGGGGGAGGACGACACACTCACCTCTGTCCGCACCTCCAGCACCGACTTGAAATCGTTGGACATGGAGGCGAGTTTGGACTGAGAAGGGAAAAGGGGGGGTCAGCCACCGGCCTGGGGGTGGGGGGCTGCGTGTTTGTGTGCGCGTGTGTCGTGTTCCCCCCCCTCCTCGTCACCGTCCCCACCTGCAGTGACACGACGACAGTGTTGGAGTGAGTCTGGACATGCCGCCCGCTCTGACCCCCCCTGGCCCTCACCACCTCCTGCAGCTGCGCGATTTGTTTGTTCAGGCTGTTGATGTCCTGCGAGAGAGGGGGGGAGACACACAAAGAAATATTGGGGGGGGGGGGGGGTGTCAGGGACACCCCCTAATGTGTCCTCCCCTCTCCCAGGCTGGGGTGTCCCCCCCCTCTCCCCTACCTGCTTGATGATGTAAGTCAGCTCCTCGATCTCCACCGCCTTGTCATCGAAAAGGGATTTTCGCTTGGCCACTGCCAGCGCCGGGGGGGGGGGACACCCACAAAATAAAGAGGGGGGGGGAAAGCTGCAGTCATGGGACCCTCCTGTCCCTCTTTGTGCCCCCTCCACCCTGGGGACCCCCCCCCCCAGCACCCCGAAACTTACAGATCGTCAGCTTCTCCAGCTTGGCGAAGGTGTTGCTGAGATCCTTCCCGATGCGCCTGGCAGCGGAGGTGGGGGGGGGGGCCCTCAGAGCCGGGGTGTCCCTGTGTGTCACACCCCCCCCCCCAAGTCCCCCTCCCATCCTCTGGGGACCCCCCCGCCACCCCCCTCCCCGCCACCATGGCACCCCTGTCCCCCCACCCCCGGGGGACCCTGTCCTCCTTCCCACCGTGCCTGGAACCCCCCCCATCCCTGGGGACCCCCCCAAATCGCCCCCAGCGACCCCCCATGACCCTTGGGGATCCCTCCCCTTGACCCCCAGGACTCCCCCATCCCTGGGGACCCCCCCCCTCTCCCCGGGGACCCCCCCCATCCCCAATCTTGCCCCCTGGGGACCCCTCAGGGACCCCCCCCTTAGGGATCCTGCCCCGGGGACCCCCTTCATCCCCGGGGGACCCCCCCCCTCACTTGGCCATGAGGCTGAACTCGCTTCTCTGCCGCCCGCCACCCGGAGCCGCTCTGCCGGGCTGCACCCCATCCTGTAACGGGGACACCGGGGGGGTGTGAAACCGGGGGGGGGGGGGGCAGAACGGCGGGGGGGGGGGGGGATCCCCCAAAACCCACCTGCCGGCCCTGCAGGGACTTGCAGGCGGATAGAAACTCCTGAGTCCGATCGCGACACGACATGACGTCCGGAGGGGTGGGCGGTGGCGGCGGGAGGAAAGAACCGGGAGAAACGGGGGGAGGAGGGGGGGTGAAGGTGAAATGTTGGGGAGAGGGGGGGACGGTTTGTGTCTGGGGGGGGCCCAGGTAAACGCCCGGTTCCCGCTGCCTAGAGCCGTGCCGGCGCCTCGCGTTCATCGGGGCTCATCACCTGCCGCTGTAGGGGGGGGACGGGGTCAGTAACGGCGGGGGGGAATCCCCCCCCCCCCCAAACCTCCGGTAACCGGATTCCTCAGCTCCAACCGGGGGACGCCGAGGCCTAACGGGGGGGGGGGGGGGGGGGGGGGGAAGGGGGGGTCCGAAGGGGCGGGGCGATGCTGGGGTCAGCCCCGCCCCATCGCTCTCACGCGCTCACCGGGATTCGGGTCGGGCCGAGCGCCGCCACCGGGATCTACCGGCCGCGCTGACGTCACTGCCACGTCACTGCCACGTCTCTTCCCACTTCCTTTCCCCCCCCCCCGCGCTCCCTTCAGTCTTCCGGAAGTCGTGACTCTATGGTTTAAGAGTCCTCCGAGATACCGGAAGTAGCCGGGGTGTTTTGAGGAAGTCGCGCTGTGGAAGGTTCGCTTGTAGCAACGGGCTCCGCCCCTAGCGACAGGCCACGCCCTTGGCGACGGCCAATGGAGAATGGCCACGCCTCTAGTGACAGGCCACGCCCTTCGAACCGGCGCCGGAAGATGGCTCCGCCCCCAGCCCCTCCCCTAGCAACCGCTACCAACCCTACCAATCAGGCCACGACCTTAGCAACCGCCATCGTCCTTATCAACGGGGTCTTCCCCCGGCTCGGTGACCTCACCGTGACGCCATCAGATGACCTCATAGCCCCCCTCCCCACGTCGGGATCCCCTCCCAAGCCCGTCTCTCCCCCCCCCCCCACCGCAGAGAAAGGCAGAGTCGGTCTCGGCGTTAGCGGCCTTTATTGGGGGGTGGGGGGGGGTCGGTCGGTCGGGTCCCATCGGCGGTGCAAGGGAAGGGGGAAGGTCCCGGCGCGGCGTCCCCTGTGTTCCCGGTGCTGAGTGGTCCCGGCGGTGGGTGGTCCCGGTAGGATGGGAAGGGGGGTAGGTCACTCCCCTTTCTTATAGTCCTCGAGGTGGGCGAGCACCCAGGCGGCGGGGCCCAAGCAGACGGCGAACATGGCGATGAAACCCACGACGCTTTCCTGCGGGCAGAGAACCGTCAGCCCCGCTCCCTCCCCAAGGTCACCCGCCGTCCCGGTTCCTCTCCCGTTCTTCCCCACCCCGAGCTTCCCCTGCACTTACCCCGGGCCCCAGCGGCTCCTGTGGCGGCCCCGAGATGAGGCCGCGTTGGGCCGGGCCAGGCCGGGCCGGGGAACGCAGGAGGGAGCGGGCCAGGCGGACAGCGAGCGACATGGCGGCGGCGGAAGCGGCGATGCGCATGACTTCCGGAAGAAGGGGGCGGAGACAGGCGCGCACACCCCCCCCCCGCCCCGCGCTCAGTCACCGCCTCCTTACCAATGAAATACGCCCCCTGCGCCGAAGCCCCGCCCCACTACCTCACGTCAGGCTCCTCCCACCAATCATAGCCACGCCCCTCCTGCACCCAGGCTCCGACCCCTCGGAGATGTACGGGTTCGTTAACCCCGGCAGTACAGTCCTCCAGCCCGCTGGGGGGCGCTGGTCCCCCATTAAGTAACTGGGAGCAACTGGGCAGGACCCAGGTGTGCTGCCCCTCCCCCCGACACCGAAGTCAAATTAAATTTTTATTATTATTTATTTGTTACATACAAACAAAAAATCGCTGGAAAACAAACCAAAAAAAAAACCAAAAAAAAAAAGGGGGGGGGGGGGGGGGGGGGAAGGGAGGGACCTCGACTCCCGCGAGGCACCAGAAACAACCAGAATGGGCAAAACCCCCCTTCCAGCCCCAAAATTACCCCCCCCTGCCCCTTCCCCCCCCCCCCCAGCCCCCAAATGAGCCCCCCCCCGAGGAGGGGGACGGGAAGGGTCCCATCACCCATTCGGTGGCCGGCGTCGGTAGGTACAAACAGGCTGGGTATCCGTTCCGGAGCCGAGGAGTTGGTTTTGGGGTAAAACCATCAAATTTGTGTCCAGAAAGCGTCGGGGGAGGGGCTCAGTGACAGCAGCCCCCACAGTGTCCCCCCCCGGGGTGGGGGTGGGGGTGACTCTCCCCAAACTTGGTGCGTCGGCTGAGGATCTCGTAGGAGGAATCGTCCCCGCAGCAGCCGGAGACGCTGGGGGAGGCGGCGTCCACCTCGAATCTGGGGGGAGATGACACATGATGACATCATCCTGAGCCCCCCTACATCACCCTGACCCCCCCACACATCACCCTGACCCCCCCGCTACATCACCCCGACCACCCACCCTCGTGTCACCCTCCCTGGCTGGCACGGGGACGGAAGGGGGGGGGGGGAAGAAAAAACATCCAGAAAAGGGTAAAAACACCCCCCCAAAAAAAAAATCCATAAAAGGGGTTTGGAGACAGTTGGGAAAGGGAGTTAAAAAAAAGAAACACCTGGAAAATGGGGTTAAAACACTAAAACCACTCATAAAATGGGTAATAATTAAAAAAAATCCCAACCTAAAAATAGGCAGGAAAAATTAAAAAAACACCCAGGAAGGGGAGGGAGGGAACACGCAGAAAACAGGTTAAAACACCTGGAAAAAGGGGGTTAAAACACACAGAAAAGGGATAAAAAAAAAAGCACCAAAACCATCAGAAATGGGATTAAAACCACCTGTAAACAGCTGGAAAAAAAGGTAAAACACCCCCCTCCCACATGGAAAATGGGGTTAAAACAGCTGGAAAATGCACAGAAAAGGGGTAAAAAAAACCACTAGGAAAAGGGGAAAATAAACCCCCTAAAAACACTTGGAAAAGGGGTTTTAAAACACCCCAAAACCACCCAAAAAAGGAGCTAAAAATCCCTCAGAAAAGGGTTTAAAAACCATCTGGAAAATGAGATAAAAGCACCTGGAAAAGGGGAAAAAAGCCCCCCCCAAAAGTGTTAAAAAACACCCAGGAAAGGGGTAAAGCACATCTGGAAGTCAGCTGGAAAAGGGGTTAAAAAAAAAAATCCTGGAAAACACCAGGAAAAGGGAACAAAAAACAACTCAGAAAAGGGGGTTTGAACCCCTGTCCGCCCCCCAGGAGAAGAATGGGGTAAAAATCATCTGGAAAAGAAGCAAAACCCCCCCGAAAATGGGTTAAAACCTCCCAGAAAATGAGTTAATATAACACAGAAAAGGGCTTAAAAACCCATTGGAAAATGGGTTAAAAATCCCTCGGAAAAGGGGCGAAAATCCCTCGGAACAAGGGTTGAAACCCTCCCAGAAATGGGCTTAGGACCCCCTCAGAAAATGGGTCCAAAACTCCTAGAAAAGGGGCTAAACCCCCCTTGGAAAATGGGTTTAAAACTCCTGGAAAAGGGGTTACAACCCCCTCAGAAAATGGGTTTAAAACCCCTGGAAAAGGGGCTAAAGCCTCTTCAGAAAATGGGTTAAAAACCCTTGGAGAAGTGGATTCAAACTCCCCAGAAAAGGGGCTAAAATATCTCAAGAAAATGGGTTAAAAACCCCCTCACAAAATGTGTTAAAACCCCTAGAAAGGGGGCTACGATCCCCTCAGAAAATGGGTTAAAAAACCTTGGAAAAGGGGCTACAATCCCTTCAGAAAATGGGTTAAAAAACCCCAGAAAAGGGGCTAAAGTCCCCTCAGAAAACAGATTACAAAACCCCCTTGGAAAAGGGGCTAAAAACCTCTTGGAAAATGGGTTGAAAACCCCCAGAAAAGGGACTAAAGCCCCCTTAGAAAATGGGTTAAACACACACGAAAAAGAGGCTTAAAAATCCTTCAGAAAATGAGTTAAAAAGCCCCAAAAAGTGGATTCAAACTTCCCAGAAAAGGGGCTACGACTCCCTCAGAAAATAATTTAAAAACCTCCTGGAAAAGAGGTTACAACCCTCAGAAAATAGGTTAAAAACCCCCGGAAAAGAGGTTACAACCCTCTCAGAAAATGGGTTAAAAACCCCCGGAAAAGAGGCTACAACCCTCTCAGAAAATGGGTTAAAAACCCCCAGAAAAGGGGCTCTCCCCCGGGACCTGGCGCCGAGGGGGGGGACCCGAGCACCCACCTCTCTCGGCTGCCCCTGCCCCGCCTGCCCGCGTCGCCCGGCCCCGGCACGTTGCCAGCGCACTGAAAAGACAGTCGTGCGAACAACGTGTTACAGACGGACGGACAAACACCCCTTCCTCCTCCTCCTCCTCTTCCTCCTCCCCGGGCTGAAAAATGGGGTAAAACCAAACAAATTTGGGTTTTGGTTTTTTTTTTTCCCCACACTTACTGGAGGGCTTCTCGGAAAAACTGGTAGGCGCCGTGGTTGTGTTTAAAGACGGTCAGCATCACCTTCTTCATCTGCGTGCTGCGGGAGGGGGGAAAAAAGAAAAGACACGGGGAGGGATGAGGGAAGGGTGGGCAGCCCCAAAACTACTGTTTTTTCCCCCAAAAAAAGCGCTATCGGTTGTCACCTGTTGGCCACCAGCTGGAGGATCTGTAGGAGGAACTTGCCCAGCCCTCGCCGTCGCACCCGGCTCTCCAGCTGCACCTCGTAGCTGCGATGATAAACATCCCCCACGGCCGCGTTATAAAGCGGGAAAGACCCTTTTTTTTGGGTTTTTTACCCCGTTTTTGAGGGTACTCACCAGTAAAGAACCTCGTCGCCACACTCGACGTCGAAGCGGAAGTGGGAGAAGGCGACGGGGCCGGCGCCGGGTTCGCGGGCGATCAGGTACCAGGCGCGGTCGTCCCGTAGCTCTTCTCGTTTTTCCCGTTCTTTCCAGCCCCACTCGCTCTGTTCGTACCTACCCGTTTTGGGGTGAAAAATGAGGATTTTGGGGAAAAACCCACCAATGATTGGGGGGGGGGGGGAAATCCCTGCAGGGATTTGTGGGTGTAAAAAAATTCCCCGTATCTCAGCAGTTCTAGGGCTAAGGTATGAAAACGATTGGGGGGGGGGGGCCAAAAAAATCAACAATTTTGGGGCAAATCCCCCCATTTTGGGGACAACCCCCCCCCCCAGTGATTTTTTTGGGGGAAAAAAACCATTATTTTGGAGCAGAACTCCATCCCCCCAATTTTGGGACCAAACCCAATCCCAACCGCTTTGGGGGGCAAAAAACCCCCCACTCAACAATTTTGGGGCCCTAGACAGCCCCCCAACAATTTTCAGGGCAAAACCCAAACCTGAACAATTTGGAAAGGTTAAAAAAAAAAAAAGCTCCACAGTTTTGACGTGCAAAAAACTCACCCTAACCATTTTGGGGTCCCCAAAAAACACACACCTCCCCCCCCCCAATGATTTTGGGCAAAAACCAAATGATTTTGGGGAGGGGAGCAAAAACCCCCAAATGATTTTGGGGAGGGGAGCAAAAACCCCCAAACTCCAAAAGATTTGAGGGGGGGAAGCAAAACCCCCAAATTGCAAATGATTTTCTGGGGGGGGTGTGGAGCAAAACCCCCAAACCCCAAAAGATTTTGGGGGGGTGGAACAAAACCCAAATTCTAAATGATTTTGGGGGGTGGTGGAGCAAAACCCCCAAACAATTTGGGGGGGGGGGGGGGCAAAAACACACAGCCCCAACAATTTGAGGGAGAAAAATAACCACAACAGCTTTGGGGCAAAAACCTACAACAATTTTGGGAGGGAGTAAACACCCCCAAACCTCCAACAATTTTTTTTTTGGGGGGGGGGAAGCAGCAAATACCCCCAACAATTTTTTGGGGGTGGGGGGGAGCAGGCAAGGGTTTCCCCAGGGAACAGGCTGCACCACCCCCGAGCCCTCCCCGTGCGTCGCCGGGATCTCGACCCTACGGTTGTGCCGGCCACGCCGCGCCGACGGGCGGCTCCAGCGGCGACGGAGCGCGACTCACAGTGTCTGCATGTTGGCCTTGGTCAGCTCGAAGGCCCACTCGAGGGTGGTGGGCTCCAGCCCGGAAACGCGTTTGCACTCGATGGCGACGTTCAAACTACGGGAGATGCCGGGAAGGGGAAACGGCGTCGGCATCGGGGATAAAGCCGGAGGCGCCGGGAACGGCCTCGGTGACATCGCGACGGGTAACACTCACCCGTTCCGGTCGTATTTCTTGAATACTGGAAAAGCTTCGAGGGGATCTTCAAGCTGGAAGAAACCAAACAGCACCCCAAAAAACAAACGGGGAAGGTTTGCTCCCACCCGCCAGGGCCCTGTTCCGAGGCGAGGGAAGGGTTTTTACCGATTCTGTGGGGTTTTACCCCGTTTTTCACCCCGCCGGCGAGGGCGACACTCACTTTGTTGGCGGCTTCCACCTTGGCGCAGACGGCGTCCATGGCCGCTCGCTCCTCCAGGCGCTTTTGCTTCTTTTCCTTGGCTTTGCTCGACTTTCTCTGCAGTGAGAAGCATCAAAAAAAAAGCTAATTTTCGCTAAATCCGCGTTATTTTAATAAATAACGAAGCTCCGCCCACCAACACCGAAACACATTTTGCCCAGAAATTAATAATAAATAAATCCCACGGAAAAAAGAAATAAGCAAGTTGCAAGTCAGGAGAGGGGTTTGCCACAAAATCCTTGCAAAAAAGCAATTTTGGGGTAAAAAACAACATTTTGAGGAGCACAAGGGGGTGCACTGAACCCTCCCAGTCTCTGCGGGAGAGGGAAAGCTTTGCCATGTCCTGGTCCCCGGGTTCATTACCACTTGGGTAATTAAATTACTGGGGGTTTGCCCCTAAATCTTTGGCGTTTTAACGAAGCTGGCGCTCATTAAACAGGCTGGGACGGGGAGCTGGCACCGAGCAGCATCTGCATAAAGTTATCGCTTTTAAGTGCTTCTTTCTCTTGAATGTAAGGTGTCCGTTGCCAGAAAAATGGCCCAAACATGGGTGCTTTTACCCCAAAATGAGGGAGGGGAGCCCCACAATCCCGCTGGGATCCCTCCAAATCCCCAGTGAACCCTGAAGACCCGCAGGGTGTTGAAAAGAATCCAGGGCTTCCTGAGCTTCACCTCCATCAAAACGAAATTAAAGACACTGTAAAATGAGTATTTTACAGGAAAAATGCCAAGGCATGTGGTTCGGGGAGCAGGGCAGGGCAAGTCTCCCCCCAAAAATAAACCTGTCAGCATTTTGGGGGGAAATAAAGGGCTTTTTGAGGGTTGGAGCAGAGTTTTTTCCCTACCACCTGCTGCTGGCTGGGATGCAGACACTAAAAGCTCCAGTTTGGGCTCGTTTTGGGGAGAAAACCTGCAGGTTTTCCGGCACTTAGGGTCCATGGTTAGAGAGGAGGTGTGGTCAGATCTCTGGGGTCTCCCAGTGTCCCTGCAACCCCCCCCCCCCCCGGGACCCCCAAAACCTTTGGTGCCACTGAACGCACCCTACTGCGCCCCAAACATCTGCTCTCCTCCACGCCAACCTCCACCTCTACCCTCGGTCCTCCCAAACCCCCACCCCAGAGACCCCTCCACCCCCCTAAACAGCCCCAAATCGCCCCTAAAATCCCTCAGAGACCCCACACGCACACACGCACCGGCCCTCCCCTTAACTCCCCTCCACAGAAGCCCTAGCCCCTCAGGGAGCCCCAAATCCCCTAAAAGGGCCCCAAATCTCCTCAGGGAGCTTCAAATCCCCTCAGAGGGTCCCACATTTCCTCATGGGAGCCCCAAGCTCCCTCAGAGGAGCCTCAAGTGCCCACGAAAGGTCCCAAAGCCCCTCAGAGGAGCCCCGAGTCTCCTCACAAGAGCCCCAAATCCGCACAAAAGGTACCAAATCTCCTCACGGAAGCCTCCAAGTCTCTGAGAGGGCCGCAAGTCTCCTCACAGGAGCCCCAAATCACCACAGAGGGTCCCACATTGCTTCATAAGAACCCCAAATCCCCTCGGAGGGTCCCAAATCTCCTCACAGGAGTCCCAAATGCCCTCAGATGGCCCCAAATCCCCACGAAAGCTCCCAAATAGCCTCACGGAAGCCCCACACTGCCTCATAGGAGCCCCCTCCCCTCTTCTCGGGTGGCCCCAAATCGCCTCAGAGGTGCCTCAAAGGCCCCGCTCCTCCTTCTCCTCAGGACGAGCCACCTTCTACACTCCCCCGACCCCGCCAAGGCCTCACTTACCCCCATGGCGGCGAGCGAAGCGCGGTCGCGACAGCTCCTCACAGCGCGGGGGCGCGGAGGGGACTGAGGGGGCGCGCGCGGGAGCGCGCCCTATATATATGGGGGGGGGTGGGAGAGGCGCGCGAGCCTGCGGCCGGCTAGCGCCACTGCGCCTGCGCGGAAGGAAAGGAGGCGGAGAGCGGAGGGGCGCGCATGCGGAGGGAGGCGTGTGTGATTGGGGGGGAACGCGCATGCGCCATAGGGGCGGGTGAGGGGAGGGGGGAGAGCCGGCGCGTGGTGGCGCCGTTGGGCGCGAAGGCAGCTCGTCGCTGATTGGCTGAGAGGGGCGAGGGCAGGAAAGCTGAGGGGGCCCCGCCCGTTCGCTGAGGGGAGAGGTGTCATGGCGGATCCGCGGACCCCTGGTCTGACGCACAGAGACCCCACAGCCTGGCCCTGGGACCCTCGGTACAGTCCGTAACCGTGCCCATGGTACTGCCCGAGAGCTCTTTGCGTGCCCCATAGCCTGGCCCCATAGCTCTTAGCCTGCCCCGCAGCTTGGCCTCATGGCTCTGCCTGAGGGCCCGCGGCCCACCCCGTAATTCTGCCCCATAGCCCCGGCCCACAGCCTGGCCCACCCCATAGCTACCCAATAACCCTGCCCCATAGCGCTGTCCCACAGCCCTTGGCCCACCCCATAGCCTGGCCCCATGGCCCTGCCTGAGACCCCTCAGACCACCCCACAGCCCAGCCCCTGTTGGAGCCAAATTAGGTTGACCAGATTTTGGGCCTAGTAAATGGCTTTGGACCAGAGAGCATAAGTATTGAGCAACAATTTTTTTTGTTAGTAGTTAAAGGATGTGAGTTCTTAGTAGTAGACTAACCGCAAGTAGGATGTACCGCTGGTTGGTGTTAAGCAGCCATCAGCTGTTAAGTTAAAAGGATATTAGTATATTAAATTACACTTAAGGGGGTTTAGTTGTTGGTTCGAGATAAGAATATGGTAGTTACAAGGAACACCTTAAGCGTATAAACACGCTCAAGGGAGTTCAGTTCTAACACATACTTTAAGCGAGTTGAGGGGTGTGTATGTTATGATTGTCTTGTAGCACTAAGCGTGTGGCGAAGTGTATA
Source organism: Grus americana (assembly GCF_028858705.1). Taxonomy (NCBI): domain Eukaryota; kingdom Metazoa; phylum Chordata; class Aves; order Gruiformes; family Gruidae; genus Grus; species Grus americana. The sequence continues at coordinate 509,023 of NC_072886.1, read as the reverse complement.
TAAACTGTGAAGACTGAACACTCCAGCGAGCCTAGGGTCTCACCCCAGGGTTCCACTCTTTCTCTGCTGCCCTCTTGGAGTAGGTGGACTCCCGGACAAGATTTCGACTTGGGCCACGGGTTGTGACTCTCCACTAGGGAATTGAGAGACTGAGTGCTAGCCTTAAGGGGACGTAAACCCAGGTCTCCCGGAGCCAGCTCCATCGGCTTCGTTAACCTAGCCTATGCCATCATAACACTATGGTGAGAGGTCGCCATTTGTGATTTGGCTTGCACTGTTACTTGTTTTTGTAAAGCTACCTCAGTGACAAAACCGATTCGGGTCACCATTATTTGTGATTTGGCTTGTATGATTGTCTGCTTGTTTACGTGATCTTCGAGAACCGTCTCGGGTAAGATCTATTTTGGTTTTGCTTGTTTGTTGTGTGTGAATAAAGAACCCACGACTCGGTATCCTGCTTTCAAGCCTCCTGATTTAAAGGAGAGGGGGTTTGAGGTGTGCTATCACCAACTCCCCTTTTGAATGTCGTCATCAGAATAATATCTGGCAGTGACCTTTCTCTTCTCTCTCAGTGGTGTCAGAAGTGGGATACCGAATTGAATGAATGATAGTAGTAATTTGAATGATTCTGCTTTGAGTGGCGATGGTAATGCTATTGCTTTAGTGTGTGGAACCCTAGCTATATTCAACGTGGTTATAATAATCTTGTGGGCATACGCCTCGTCCTTGGGCCCAGTAGGCCACATTTCGGACAGGCTTTGTATAGCGTGTAAGACTCCTGACTACAATGGCCCAGGGAGGAGGGGAAGGTGGGAAGTTCTGGCCAGGCCGTCTTACCTCCACGCTGCTGGGAAAACGACTCCGGGACGAAGGAGCAGGGGAAGGAACCAGCAGCCAGTCGGGAAGGAACGAAAATCCTGGACCGAGCGTCGGGGTAAGTCCGAAACTGAAAATACCCAAAGGGATTCCAGGCGAATGGGAACGCGGAGCGAGCGGAATAATGATGATCAGCACCAAAGTACAGGAAGGGTTCAACAAATTTCTCAAAGATCACAAATTGTCCCCTACGGGACCTATGGGTTGGTTACAAGCACAGGCACTGATGGCAGATGGCGATTGGCTTCCCCCACAGCTTATCTGGTGGCTATTGGAAGATGGTGGTAATCAAATTCCTGGAAAGCTGCTTGCTCTCTGCTGCTGGCAGCAAGTGGGCATGCAGATGATGAATAGGAAAGTAGAATATGCAGAGGAAACACTTAGGAGGAATAAGGAGGAGTGGGATCAGGACAAACAGGATCTAGAGAGGGAACGAAATTATTTAAGAGGGAAAGTGCATAGGTTGCAGATGGAAAGGCGCGCCCTGCGACGAGCGCTAGCCCCTCCTGATAGGGATCCCGCAGCTTAAGGTATAGAGCCCTCTGAGGACTGGGATGGGGATATTTGGAACGACCAAGACGATTGCAATCCGGCAGTCGTTCGGGTTCGTGCTACTGACCCTCAGACCGGTCGCCAGAGAGTCAATATTAAAACTACTCCATATACTTGGAAAGATTTAAATGAAATAGAACAGAAGTATGCTCAGAAGGCTGAGGAGACTGAATTAAGTTGGTATGTGAGAGCGGCTGCTATGGGAGGAAATAATATTGGGTTAACACCTAATGAGTCTCTATCGTTAGAACTCTTTTGGTCGCCCGAGTTACATCCTGGGGGATCGGAATCATTATCCCTGCCGATACGCAGGAGTTTACATGGAAAAGGCAATTATTATCCATCTCCCACAGATTTGATCCGAACACCCGCAGATGTGGGGCGAGTTTTGCAGAATTTGGCAGGGTGGCAGACTTGAACTAATGAGCAGGTGATTTTAGGGGATGGTTTATTAAACCTGAGAGCAAGTGGGCCAGCTCTGGATGTGTTACCTCGAATGTTACCAGCCCCATTAGCCCCTCTTAATCATGAAAGAGGAATGGAAAGATGGAGGAGGAAACCCTCCTTATGGGGAATTGCAGCCACGATTAGTAACCTTAACGGGTTTAGTTCAAGGACCTAGACCAAATGCAGTTGGAGTTGGATTAGGGATGAATGCGTTAGCAGTTCAACAAGTATTGGATTCTAAAAATTGGAAACCAATTAGGACTATGTCTCGTAAGGAACTTTGGGAGGAAATTTGGGTCTAAATTCAAATAAGGTTAAAACGTTAGATGGGAAACCATTGAATAATCTTAAAACCGAAGTCTATCAGATAAGAAGAGGAAATGGCGGTGGAGTAATGCCATCAGCCTCTACGTTAAGGCCTGCTGGAGGGTATGAAGGTATGCGCCAGCAAGCACGAGAAATTTCACAACAGGTTAATGAGGGAGAAGCTGACCTTCCGGATTTGGCCGAGCAGGTAGCATTGGTTAATTTAAACTAATTCAAGGCCCCTTCTGGAACCCCCTTTCGGAGGTATCTAAAGCTTAGTTTTGGGGGGGGGAACAACGATAAAAGGGAAAGTTGATAAAAAGAGATTAATTTGGCTTGATGGGATTGATCAACAGGGATATAGTTCTAAGTGGTTAGTAGATATTGGGGCTTCTGCAGCAGTATGTACTCCATCAGTTTTTGAAGCAGCTAGAGGGAAAATTCTACCTGAGAAACGATTAGTTGAAGGAGTGGCTGGGATAATGACACTGTGCAATTTAGGGAAAATTGTGATAGATTTGGGAATAGGTCAGCAAGAGTATAAGGTCTTAGTGGTAGAACATGGTAGAAATTTATTGGGAATGAATATTTTGAGACAGATGGGAGTTGAAATTCAGGGAGTAGGTTTGGAGTTGGGGTCACAAAGCTTTGTGGGGCCTCAAGGCCCTCCAATTAACGTTAAACAGTATCTCCTTCGAGACGAAGCTAAAAAAGGTTTGGAGGAGACGCTACAGAAATGGTTAGATGACAAATTAGTAATCCCAGTAAGATCAGAATGGAACTCCCCTGTGTGGTCTGTCAAAAAGGCCTCAGGAGGATGGCGATTGACTGTAGATTATCGGAAAAATCAACCGAAAACCGCCAACCTTGGCGTCACCTTTACCTCGAATAGACGAGTTGATGGCTGATATAGGAACTAAAGCTGGATCTTTTGGTGCCGTCATAGATATGTCCAATATGTTTAATAGAATCGAGATCCCTGAGGAAGAACGACAGAAATTTGCTTTTACAGTAGGACAACGACAATACACCTTTTTAGATTTGCCTCAAGGATGGAAGAATGGTCCTACTTATGCTCATCAACAATTAGATAGTATATTGCAGAAGGTTAAGGAAGAAAGTCTTGTGGAGGAAGGAGGTGTAAAAATTTACCAATATGTAGATGATATCTTAATTCTAGGGAACAGGAAGGATCAAGTTGAGAAAGTAATGAATCAAATATTGGATACTCTTAAACAACATGGGTTAGAAGTTAATCCTGATAAGATTCAACCACCTAGTGTGTCTTTTAAGTTTTTGGGGTACGAAATAAGTGCAGGAGGATTATCCGTAGTTACTGGAGAAGTTTTGAATTTAAATCAACACCCGCCTAAAAGCAAAAAGGAATTACAATCTTTGTTAGGTAAATTGAATTTTGTAAGGAAACATATACCATGGTCATCTAGATTGTTACGGCCTTGGTTTGTAAAGATTAGACCAAAATCTCCTCCTTTTGAATGGACTGAAGAAGATCAGCGAAGACTGAATAGCGTGGTGGTGACCTTGTTGAATTCACAACGGTTAGCTCCTGAAAACCCTGAATTACCCCTCAGAATATCCTGGACAGTAGAAGGAAAAAGATTGGGCACAAGGAAGGGGAGCTTTAGCATATGCTAGTGGGTCATTAAAAGATGCACAAAACTATTCCGTAACATGGCAAACGTTACAGGCTTTAAGAGAAATTTTTTAAGTTAACAGCTGTGTGGTTTAAGGGGCGTAGATTGGAAATGTATGGACCACTAAATGGGGAATGATTATGGAGAGTTCCTTTTCGAAAAGGAGTTGGGCCCACTAGTCGTATGCAAGCTCAGTTATTAGCAGCCCTAGAGGGCTCGATAAACACATATAGCATCCAGTGGAAGGTTCAGGATGTGAGTGTTACTTCACTTGGGGAAATTATATTGCGACCATTGCCTAGAGAGGAACGGGAGATGGAATTGAGGAATGAATCTAAAGGAAGGGCTATCTTAGATTTAGCAGTAGAAGGGGAAGGTAAGATTCCGGAGAATGCGCTGTATGTAGATGGAGGTTTGGGTCAATCAGGATGTTTTTATGGTATAGTGGATTCTTCTGGAAATGTCGTTGAGGTTGGTAATGGGAAAGGTAGTGCACAAATGGGAGAATTAATGGGATTAGTTAGAGCGATCGAATTAGGATATACCAATATTGTGGTAGACAGTTGTTACACTTTTAAACGGGCTACTGAACGGTTAAGGGTATGGGATGAAAAAGGAAAGGTGGTGGCTCATTTTGAGTTATGGAATCGAATCAAGAATAGGTTAAAAAGAGTTGTAATTTATTGGACTCCTCATTGTAAAGCAACTCGGCTACACGGGAGGAAAGCAGATGAAGCTATTAGGCATCAGAGGGAAATGGGTAATTTAGTTAGCAAACAAGAAGTAAGTCAAGATAAGATGGAATGGTTGAAAGCTGTGCACGTTATACACGGCCATGGAGGAAGAGACGTATTGAGGAAGATTAGCAAGAATAGAGGAATCAAGATTACAGAAAATGAGATTCGAGATGTGTTAGAACGCTGCCCATTTTGTGAAGCAAGGTATTTAATTAATATATGGGAAAGAGACGCGGAAGGACAACGCGAATATAAGGACAGGCCGATTTGGGAGGTATGGCAATTAGACTTCATTGGACCCTTAAACGGGCCAGTTAAGTATGTATTAGTGGCTGTAGAGATGCAATCTGGATTATGTAGGTTGTTTGGGTCAGTCGAAGCTAATGGTGGTGCTGTCATTAAAGCCCTTAACGCATTAATAGCCCATTTCCCGACACCGGGTGAAATTCATACGGACAATGGACCCCACTTTAAAAACAAGCGAGTACAAGATTGGCCAATAGAAAGAGGAGTTAAATGGGTTTTTCATGTTCCCTGTTATCCTCCAGCAGCAGGGAAGGTAGAACGGTTGAACGCTGTGGTTAAAAGATACACGTCTTTTCTTGGGAACGGTTGGTGTCATATACCGCTGAGAGAGTATCATTTAAATGGACGACTTCAACAAAGCAGGGATCCAATCTCTAGAGCTTATCTAGAGAGAGAGCAGGTGAATGTAGTCACATTGGTTGGGAAAAGCGGGAAAGTTCTTAAGGGTAAATGTAAAGGACAAACTGGAATTTGGATAGCGTCGCTAACTTTTGGAGTAGGACAAGTTTTGTTAGATTCTGGACAATTAATTTTGTTATCACAAAGGTGGTTTGGGACCTTACCGCAAAAGACGCCGCTGCAGAAGCACGATCCCAATTTGGACTGACCCCAGTGTTGCGCCAACCAACACCATCAGCTCCGCTCCCGTATACAGACCCTATTCGACAACCTCAAGATCCGCTGAACCCGTGCGGGAATACGTGTCCCATTTTTGGCTGTTTGGTGAGAGTGACGTCAACTCGTGGAGACGGGAATTTTACTGAAATGCCTTCTGACGGGTGCATACGGTGATGTATTGTATTGGATAAATAAGGGAGAGGGAATCTTTACAGTATACACTCCAACTTGTAATCCCGTTGCTAATCCAGACAAGTGCCATCTGTTACTTAGGTGGGCGCTGTCTCGGTCTTGGTTCAATCGATTAGCTTTGGATGAATCAGCACAGGGAGAACAACAATCTTTGCATGAGCTTTGGCAAGTGAATCCTAAGGTTTGGCCAGTAGTGCGACGAAGGTTTCTTTGTGCGCTACGTGGAATCCCAGGATTTACTCCCTGGAATTCCCCAGGAAAATTGGGACCGGGCTGGAGTGTTTGGAAGATTCTCTCACTCTTGACTTAACGTACCTTGGGGTCTGTTAGTTGCAGCTGATAGTTGGCAACGTGATAAGTTTGAAATGTCTCTTCCGGGCTCCAGGGATGACCAACCTCAGTCGGGGGTCACATCGTTCTTGGAACTTTTGGCAGCTGCCTCGAGTTCAGAAACGAGGAATAGTGATTATTAGTTTATTTGGGCTTGGAATTATATGGGGACTTCAATTAAGTGAATTAGATCAAAATTATTTTGTTCGAGAAGCTGAGCTTACATTAGATATGCTGCAGACGATTAATAGTAGTTGGAATTTCACGGGAATATGTATGGGAGACATAGTCCCTTTAAAGGAACTTGAAAGGGGGGTATCCTCTCCCACTTTCTGGATCAATATTAACCAAATTATCTTTAAAGTGGAATGATACGGGATATGATTCGATCTTGATTGAAAACAATGATAGAAATAAATGAAGACTTACTGGGTTTAACTTAGAAGAATATCTTACCCAAAAGTATGTAGGATTTATTTGGCAAAATTGCACTTTTTAACTATACTACTGGTTCCCATACTTTCCTTCGAAATTGTACGTCGTTAGAATCAAATTCAACTCGTTATTCCTTGTTTCGAAAGGGAGGCGTTGTCAAACAAAAACGAGGGCCCATGGTAAATGAGCGTTTTTGTCAGTGAAAATTGGTGGCAAAAAGTCACTAATCTTACTAGCCTTGACTCGAGCCAAAGTTATTCTGTAAAGTTATCTAATTGTAAGAGTTGTAATGATTCAAAGTTGATGTTTTCTGGAACTACTCCATGGGTAGGTGTTACAGACTGGTATCAACCTAAAATTCATCATGAACCTTTTTGCGATACGAGCCGAAGGGATATTGCGTGGTGTGACATTTGGTCTTTAACTGGAGGGATACTCACTCTTCCTAAGATTCAACGATGTGATAATAATATTTCTTTTGATTATTCGGTTTTCACTGATGACCTACTTGTTCCAGTCCCCGTAACTTCGGGGGGGCGGGGGGGGGAAATCCTTTGGTTGAATTGACATCACCGATGTAAAAAGAGAAACGTTAACTGTCCAGCTCCTGTAGAACCTCCTGACCGTGATGCTTTTAGTCAAGTAATTCGATTGGGTCAGGGATCGTACTGGCTTGGCTCAGATGGATATGGTTATCAGGGTTTTCCAGTGCGTCTTCCAAATGTTACCTGTATTGTAGGAACTGTACTATTTTGCCCGATAACATCAGTAACTAGAGCTAAAAGGACACCTGAGTATAGTTATTTAAATAGAATCTTGACTGCAATGTTTGCCCCTGGATTTGGAGTTTTTTGAGAAGCTTTATTTGAATTAGGACGATGAGTAAACGATCGAGCAAATGCAACAGAAAGTGCCTTACAGGCAGCGAGTCGGTCTTTGACTATTATTCAACGACAGATAGATCTGTTAAAATAGGAGTAGATTATATTTTGCTTGAAGAAGGTGGTCTTTGTTCCGTAATTCCGGACTAGGATCAGCGTTGTCTCCTTTTCGAGCGCGGCCGAGAAGGAGATCGCGTAGATTTAGCAAGAATTTGAAAAGTTGACAGAGAAATGAAGGTCTGGTTAGATAAATACAACGCTCCTATTTCCAAGTCACTAATGGATTAGTTAAGGATCAGTAATTGGGTTGATATCATATACTATGCTTTCCGTGGTTCAGTAGCCTGTATCGCCCTAATTTTGGTAATCGTAATATCGAAGCTCCGTTTGAGCTTGATAATAACTCGTGCTTCCGTAGCCGTAGTAACCCAGTTGGCTGCTGAAATAGATGCAAGTCAGAAGAAGCGGTTACTTGAAGAGGAAGACGAGGGCGCTTCGTTATGGGATGATCGGACCTCTGTCGAGGAGTCTTTCTCTGGTCCTCAGCCAGGGGAAGAATATGTCGACACCAAATTAGGTTGACCAGATTTTGGGCTTAGTAAATGGCTTCGGACCAGAGAGCATAAGTATTGAGCGACAATTATTTTGTTATTAAAAGGACGTGAGTTCTTAGTAGTAGACTAACCGCAAGTAGGATGTACCGCTGGTTGTTGTTAAGCAGCCATCAGCTGTTAAGTTAAAAGGATATTAGTATATTAAATTACGCTTAAGGGGGTTTAGTTGTTGGTTCGAGATAAGAATATGGTAGTTACAAGGAACACCTTAAGCGTATAAACACGCTCAAGGGAGTTCAGTTCTAACACATACTTTAAACGAGTTGAGGGGTGTGTATGTTATGATTGTCTTGTAGCACTAAGCGTGTGGTGAAGCGTATATAAACTGTGAAGGGTGCTAGCCTTAAGGGAACATAAACCCAGGTCTCCCGGAGCCAGGGCTTCGTTAACGTAGCCTGTGCCATCATAACGCTGCTTCGGTGAGAGGGCGTCATTTGTGATTTGGCTTACGCTGTTTTTTGGTTTTTTTCCTAAAGCTGCTTTGGTGACAAAACCGATTCGGGTCACCGTTATTTGTGATTTGGCCTGTATGATTGAATGCTGCTTTATATGATCTTCGAGAACCGTCTCGGGTAAGATCTATTTTGGTTTTGCTTGTTTGTTGTGCGTGAATAAAGAACCCACGACTCGGTATCCTGCTTTCAAGCCTCCTGATTTAAAGGAGAGGGGGTTTCAGGTGTGCTATCACCAACTCCCCTTTTGAATGTCGTCACCGGAATAATATCTGGCGCCGACAGCCCCACAGCCCGGCCCGGCCCACCCCCACAACCCTGCCCCATAACCCGGCCCCACGGCCCTTTGGCCTGCCCCATAGCTTGGCCTCACGGCCCTGCCTGAGAGCCCTCGGGCCGCCCCTGAGCCCTGACCCACAGCAGCCCCATAGCCCTGAGCTCCATAGTCTGTACCCAGCCCCACATCTGTCAGCAGGCCCCATATAGCCCCCTCCCACCCCACCACCACCCCCCCCCAAGCAATGGGGGGGACACCCTGTACCCCTACCCTGACTGCCGCACCCCACAGCGGTGACAACCCCTGGCAGGGGGTGTGGGTCAGCCCCACGGCGTGTGAGCATCAGGGAGCTGTGATGGGAGGAGGGGGATTCCCCCCCCCCCCCAGCCCCATGGTGGGCCAGACCTCAGCCCCCCCACATCAACCCCCCCCAGCCCCACATCACCCCCCCCCCCAGCCCCACATCAGCCCCTTTGTCGCCCCGCTGCCCCCCGGCCCTTTGTTCCCTCCAGCCACACGCGGGGGGTGGGGGGGGGGGGGTGACACAGCCCCACACACCCGTGTCCCAGCCCCACACCCCCCACACCCCCCCCCACGGCTGGGACCCCCCGTGTCTCCACACACACCCCCCCCCGTGCCCCCCCCCATGCCGCCGGCGGAGGGGTACGCTGGGGGCGGGGGGGCCGTGCTGAGGCCGGGGGAGCTGGAACTACTTTGGCACCGTCAGGCGGCGGGAGCGGCCGGCAGCGCATTGTGTGGGCGCGGGTGGGCTCGGGTGGGCGCCGGGACACCCCCCCACACACACCAAAACACCTCTCCACCCACCCATCCCTCCCCTTTATCCCCCCCCCCAACTTTACTCCCATTTTGGGAGGTTTCCTCCTTTTTCTGGGGAGGGAGCCCCAGCTGCCCAACACAGCAACACCGCGCGCGTGTGTGTCCCCTCAATTCCCACGCCCCCCCCCCTTTCCAAAATAACCGAGGTTGGGATAAAGTTTGCCATGGGGCAGCGGGGCTGAACACCCCCCCACCCCCCCACCACCCCTGGTGGGGCCTTGTGGGGTCCCCGCAGAGGGGGGGGAATTTGGGGTGGGGGGGGTGATGTGTGTGTCACCCTGACACCCCCCCCCCTCTTTCCGCCAGGCGATGCCGTCGGTGATGGAGAAACCCTCAGGGATCCTGTCCCGCAGCCGGGCAAAGTCGGTGGCCGCCGGCAGTGGCCCCCCCGCCTCTGAGGACGAAGGCAGCGAGGACGAGCACACCCACGGTGAGTGCGACCCCCCCCCCAAAAAAAAAACCAAAAACACGCCTCTGTGTCGTGTGTGTGCGTGTGTGTGTCCCCATGCCACATACGTGTGTCGGGGCACCACGCTCACCCCACGTGTGTGATTCGGGGTTGGGGGGGGGGGGGGGGGGGCTGCACTCACGTCACCCCCACCCGTGGGGTTTGGGGGGGGACGGGACACGGGGGGACGAGGACATAGAGGTGGAGGGGGGGGGAACAAAGCCCCGTCCCCATTGTCCCCGGCTGCCCGCGTGTGCGCCGGCCGCCGGCTTTGTTCGCTGCTGGGGAGGGGGACACAACCAACCCCCCCCCCCAGAACCGTGGGGGGGGTCGGCATAGACCCCCCCATTAACCCCCGTCCCCTGTCCCCCCCCCTTCCCAGACAGCATGATCCGGGTGGGGGCTGACTACCAGGCGGTGATCCCCGACTGCAAACCAGGTAGGGAAGATTTGGGGGGGGCGCTGGGGGAAGGGGGATGCTGGGGGGGGGAGGGGTGTTCCCCCCCACTTTGACCTCCTTTCCCCCCCCCCCCCTCGCCCCCGTCTCCCCCCAGAGAGCCCTGCCCGCTACAGCAACAAGGAGCTGAAGGGGATGCTGGTCTGGGCCCCCAACCACTGCGTCTCCGACGCCAAACGTGAGCCCCCCCCCCGCCTCAGACCCCGCATCGTATCGGGGCATCTCTCAGCACAGGGGAGCTGGCGGGGTGCCCTCCACTCACCCTGAACACCCCCTTTTACCCTCCCCAACACCCCCTTTTATCCCTCCAACACCCCCTTTTACCCCCCCAACACCCCCTATCCTCCTCTTAAGCCCCCCCCTTATCCTCCCTAAGCCCCCCTTTACCCCCCAATAGCCCCTTTACCACCCCTTAGCCCCCCTACCCCCGCCTTTGCCCCCCAACACCCCCTTTACCCCTGCTAACCCCCCTCTTATCCCCCCAAGCCACCCTTTACCCCCCCAACAGCCCCCCAACACCCTCTTGCCCCTCCCAACACCCCCTTTACCCTCCCTGACCCCCCCCTTTACCCCTCCTAACCTCCCCTTCCCCTTTAACCCCCCCTTTACCCCCTCAGTGGACAAATACATTGCCATGGCGAAGGACAAGCACGGCTACAACATCGAGCAGGTACCATAGACCCCCCCCAAACACCCTGGGGTCCCCCTGGGGTGCCCCCTAAGCGCCTCCTGACACCCCCACCCCCCCCCCCCCCCCAGGCTTTGGGGATGCTGCTGTGGCACAAGCACGATGTGGAGAAGTCCTTGGCCGACCTGGCCAACTTCACGCCGTTCCCGGATGAGTGGACGGTGGAGGACAAGGTCCTTTTCGAACAGGCCTTCAGCTTCCACGGCAAGAGCTTCGCCCGCATCCAGCAAATGGTGAGAGACACCCCCACACGCACACACACACCCCCCCCAAAATACACCCCCCCCCCCCAAAACCACTGCACACCCATCCCCCGGGGGGGTAGGGTACCCAGGCCCAGCCCCTGGTGACCCGCTACGACCGTGGGCCAGGGGTCGGTGTCCCCCAGAGAGATGGGGGGGGCACGGGCTGGCCTGGGACTCCCCTAGTGTCAAGATGGTACGGGCCATCCCAGTGCCCCCCCCCGCCAGGAGATGGTACGTGCCACCCTGACCCCCCCCCCCCCATAGGAGATGGTACGTGCCACCCTGACCCCCCCCCATAGGAGATGGTACGTGCCACCCTGACCCCCCCCATAGGAGATGGTACGTGCCACCCTGACCCCCCCCCCATAGGAGATGGTACGTGCCACCCTGACCCCCCCATAGATGCTGTTTGCCACCCCCTGACCCCCCCCCCCATAGGAGATGGTACGTGCCACCCTGACCCCCCCCCCATAGGAGATGGTACGTGCCACCCTGACCCCCCCCATAGATGCTGTTTGCCACCCCCTGACCCCCCCCACAGGAGATGGTACGTGCCACCCTGACCCCCCCATAGGAGATGGTACGTGCCACCCCCTGAACCCCCCATAGATGCTGTTTGCCACCCCCTGACCCCCCCATAGGAGATGGTACGTGCCACCCTGACCCCCCCCCATAGGAGATGGTACGTGCCACCCCCTGAACCCCCCATAGATGCTGTTTGCCACCCCCTGACCCCCCCATAGGAGATGGTACGTGCCACCCTGACCCCCCCCCCCATAGGAGATGGTACGTGCCACCCTGACCCCCCCCCCATAGGAGATGGTACGTGCCATCCTGACCCCCCCCATAGGAGATGGTACGTGCCACCCTGACACCCCCCCCCCATAGGAGATGGTACGTGCCACCCTGACCCCCCCCCCCCCCCAGCGGTGCCACCTGCTGGGATGGGGGGGGGGGGGGGCAGATGGCACCTTCTCCCCCCCCCCCCTCCAGGGGGTTCCCCCCCATTTTTCAGGGGTTCCTCCCCTATTTATGCCCCCCCCCCATTTCTAGAGGTTCCTGCCCCCCCATTTCTTCGCAGTTACCCCCCCAATTTCTCAGGGTTCCCCACTTCCTCCTTCCCCCCCACTCAAAGGGGTCCCCCCCCCCTTTTTTTTTTTTTTTAGGGCAACCCCAATTTCCATGGGGGGTGTGCACCCCCCCCCCCATTTCTCAGCCCCCCCCCCATTTCTAGGAGCTTCACCCCCACATTTCTCCCATTTTTAAGACGTTCACCCCCATTTCTAGGGCTTTCCCTCCACTTCCCACCCCATCCTTAAGACAAACCCCCCCTCCAAAACTCACCCTGTGCCCCCCCCCCCCAAATCCCCCCCCCCCCATCCCCGCAGCTCCCCGACAAGCTGATCCCCAGCCTCGTTAAATATTATTACTCCTGGAAAAAAACCCGCACCCGCACCAGCGTCATGGACCGACAGGCGCGGCGGCTCCTGGGACGCAAAGACCGCGACGACAGGTAACTACGCACCCCCCCCCCCCCCCGAAAAAAAAACCACAAAAAAAACCCCACCTCCAACCCCCAAAAACCTCCCTTTTCCCCCCGTTTCCATAGCAATGACGAGACTGATGACCATCGCCTCGTTAATGAAGGGGAGACGGAAACACCGGACCCCAAAAAAGAGGTTTGGGGGGGGGGTGGGGGTGGGCTGGGGTCACCGCGCTCACTTTGTGAGCGCGGTGACCCCAGCCCTCCCCACCCCCTCCTCTCCAAATTAATAAATTTCAGCCTTTTTACCCCAAAACCGCCCCACGGAAGGAGGCGCAATATCGTCACCACCCCCCAGCGCGACACCGGCGCCGTCCCCCCCGGGGGATGCACCTCAGCCGGGAGGACGTCGCCGGCGTCACCGCCAACCCCGACCTGGGAGCGTTGGCGCTTCGGCAGTTGGATTGTCAGCTGGTCTCCCTCAAACGCCAGGTTAAAAAAAAGCCAAAAACACTCCAAAACCCTAAAAACACACAAAATAATACCCCCCCCCCCCAAAAAAAAAAAAACATTTATGGGGTGCGCCACTGGGATTTTTTTCGTTCCCGGTAGGTGCAGCGGATCAAGCAGATCAACAGCGGCCTGAAGCAAGCGCTGGAAGGTGGCGTGGAGGGGCTGCGGCCGCCGGAGGTGCGGATTTTGGGGGGGGGGGGTGGTGTCCACGGCATCCCCACGCGCCCCATGGCGTCCCCACGCGCCCCACGGCGTCCCCACGCGCCCCACATCCCCCCCCCTCCCCACCACCATGCACTTTTCCTCCGCAGGGCAACGGCAAATTCAGCTCTCGCTGGACGACGGACGAGCAGCTCCTGGCTGTGCAGGGTGAGCTTCCCCCTTCTCCCCTCGTTAACCCCCGTTCTCCTCGTTAACCCCCGTTCCCCTCGTTAACCCCGTTCCCCTCATCAGCCCTGCGGCGTTACGGCCGCGATTTCCCGGCGGTGGCGGGGGTGTTGGGGAACAAGACGGCGGCGCAGGTGAAGAATTTCGTCTTGGGCGCCCGACGTCGTTTCGGGCTCGATCGGCTGCTGCGGGAACGAGAGGCCCAGAGGGGGGGGGATCCCCCCGCACCCCCCCCCGGGGAGGGGCAGGAGGAGGAGGAGGAGGAGGAAGAGGTGAGTTTTGGGGAGGGGGGAGGGCGGCGGTTTAGGGACTGGGACCAGTTCTGAACCGGGGAGCGGGACCAGTCCCAGCCCTGACGCAAGGACTGGTCCCAGTTCCATGCCCAGTCCTGGTTCCATCCCTGAGCCAGGCGCTGGTCCCAGTCCCAGTCTTGTTCCAAGGACTGGTCCCAGTTCCATTCCTAGGTCAGGAACTGGTCCCTGTCCCTATTCCTGGTTCCCAACCCAGTCCTGATTCAGGAACTGGTCCCAGTCCCATCCCAGTCTTAGTCCTGGGTCTCATCCTGAGCCAGGCACTGGTCCCAGTCCCAGTCTTGCTCTAAGGACTGGTCCCAGTCCCAGCCCTGATTCAGGAACTGGTCCCAGCCCCAGCCCTGACTCAGGAACTGGTCCCGGTCCCAGCCCTGATTCAAGAACTGGTCCCAGCCCTGATTCAAGAACTGGTCCCAGTCCCAGCCCTGACTCAGGAACTGGTCCCACTCCCAGCCCCGATTCAGGAACTGGTCCCAGTCCCAGCCCTGATTCAAGAACTGGTCCCAGTCCCAGCCCTGACTCAGGAACTGGTCCCAGTCCCAGCCCCGATTCAGGAACTGGTCCCAGTCCCAGCCCTGATTCAAGAACTGGTCCCAGTTCCAGCCCTGACTCAGGAACTGGTCCCAGCCCTGACTCAGGAACTGGTCCCAGCCCCAGCCCTGATTCAAGAACTGGTCCCAGCCCCAGCCCTGACTCAGGAACTGGTCCCAGCCCCAGCCCTGACTCAGGAACTGGTCCCAGTTCCAGCCCTGATTCAAGAACTGGTCCCAGTCCCAGCCCTGACTCAGGAACTGGTCCCAGCCCCAGCCCTGATTCAGGAACTGGTCCCAGCCCCAGCCCTGACTCAGGAACTGGTCCCAGTTCCAGCCCCGATTCAGGAACTGGTCCCAGTTCCAGCCCTGACTCAGGAACTGGTCCCAGCCCCGATTCAGGAACTGGTCCCAGTCCCAGCCCTGATTCAAGAACTGGTCCCAGCCCTGATTCAAGAACTGGTCCCA
Source organism: Grus americana (assembly GCF_028858705.1). Classification (NCBI taxonomy): domain Eukaryota; kingdom Metazoa; phylum Chordata; class Aves; order Gruiformes; family Gruidae; genus Grus; species Grus americana. The sequence goes on along the minus strand of NC_072886.1, from coordinate 493,978 downwards.
GTCCCAGCCCTGACTCAGGAACTGGTCCCAGTCCCGGTCCCAAGCCCCGGCCCCGCCCCCACTCCGCCTCTCTCCCCGCAGGTGCAGATCACCGGGGTGTCTCGCCCGGCCCCGCCTCCTTCCTCGGCCCCGCCCACCATCGCGGCTCCGCCCCCTTCACCCTCCCCCTCGCGACCCCCTCAGCCCCCGCCCCTCCTCCGCCCGGCCCCGCCCAACGCCCCCGTGTTACCGCGGCCTCCGCCCCCCCTCCAGCAGGGCCGGGCCCCGCCTCCCCTCATCCGCCCAGGCCACGCCCCCACCTCCCGGCCACGCCCCCCCGCCGCCGGACACGCCCCGCCCCGTTGAGACCAGCCCTCCCCGGGCGCGCCACGCCCCCCGCCGCAGCGCCCCCTGCTGGGCCGGGGGACACGGAGCCCTGGGGGGGGGGGGGGCACCCGGGGCGCGTTTGCAATAAAAGTATTTTACTAGAGCGGCTGCGCGTACTGGGAGCACTGGGGGGTACTGGGAGCACTGGGGGGGGTTAATGGGAGCACTGGGAGAACTAGGGGGGGGTTAATGAGAGCACTGGGGGGTACTGGGAGAACTGGGAGGGTTAATGGGAGCACTGGGAGGGGCTAATGACAGAACTAGGGGGGGTTAATGGGAGCACTGGGGGGTACTGGGAGAACTGGGGGGGTTAATGGGAGCACTAGGGGGGTTAATGGGAGCACTGGGGGATACTGGGAGAACTGGGGGGGTTAATGGGAGCACTAGGGGGTACTGGGAGCACTGGGGGGGGGTTAATGGCAGATCTAGGGGGTTACTGGGAGAACTAGGGGGATACTGGGAGAGTTACTGGGAGCACTTGGGGGGTTACTGGGAGAACTGGGAGGGGATTACCGGGAGCACTGGGGGGGGGTTACTGGGAGGGGTTACTGGGAGCACTGGGCAGAGGCGACGGATCTTTCTGGAAAGTTTTTAATCTAGAACCTGGAAAATCCACAGCGGCGCTGGCTGGGGGCGGGGCTGGGGGCGGGGCCAGCAGACTGCCCCTCCCCCCCAGCAGCACCCCAGGGTGCCCCCACCCCCACCCTTTCCCCACCCCCTCCCGGGGTAGCAGCACCCATGGGTGCCACCCCCACCTGGGGGGGGGGGGGAGGGGCTGGGGACACCCCACAGCCCCCCCCCCCCGAGGTATGTAAAGGGGTGCAGCCCCTCCCCCACCCCCGGGTGCCCCTGGGGGCGGGGCTACAGCAGGTCAAAGGGGGCGACACCCCCCCCCAGAGGGGGAGGGGCAGCCCCCAGCAGCAGCAGAACCCCTCCCCCCCCCCCCCGGGGGGGGGGGCCCTTCCTGAGTGGGGGGGGGGAGGGGAGGGGAGATCCTGGTGTCCCCCAGGCAGGGGTGGGGGTGGGGGGTCCCTGTGACATCACCATGTCCCCATAAGGCCACTGGGGGTCCCGGGGTGGGGGGGGGGTGGGGTGGGGGTGTCCCCCTAAGGCTCTGGGCTGTTCCCATGGCGACAGAAAGGCCCCTCCCCCCCCCCGGGGTGTCCCGGTCCCCCGTAAAGCTCGGGGATGGCCCTGGGAGGTCCTGGGCCACCCACCAGGTCCCCGCGTCACCCATGACGTCATCCATGATGTCACGTGTCCTCACACTGCCCTGGGCCACCAAGGACGGCCCAACAGGACCCCGGGCCACCAAGGATGTCCATGGGCCACCAAGGATGACCCAACAGGACCCTGGGCCACCAAGGACAGCCCTGGGCCACCAAGGATGTCCGTGGGCCACCAAGGACGGCCCAACAGGACCCTGGGCCACCAAGGATGTCCATGGGCCACCAAGGATGACCCAACAGGACCCTGGGCCACCAAGGACAGCCCTGGGCCACCAAGGATGGCCGTGGGCCACCAAGGACGGCCCAACAGGACCCCGGGCCACCAAGGATGTCCGTGGGCCACCAAGAACATCCCCCCAGGTCACTGAGCCACCAAGGCCGTCCCCACAAGTCCTCACGAGGCCCTGGGCCACCCAAGGACAGCCCAAGAGGTCCATGGGCCACCACAGATGTCCCTGGGCCATCCGGGATATCCCCACAGGTCACTGAGCCACCAAGGACGTCCCCACAAGTCCTCACAGGGCCCCGGGCCACCAAGGACATCCCCACAGGTCCGTGGGCCACCAAGGGATGTCCGTAGGCCACCAAGAACATCCCCACAGGTTCCCTGGGCCACCAAAGATATCCCCACAGGTCCATGGGCTACCAAGGATGTCCCCACAGGTCCTCACGAGGCCCCGGGCCACCAAGGACACCCCCACAGGTCCATAAGGCCACCAAGGGATGTCCCCACAAGTCCTCACGAGACCCCAGGCCACCAAGGCCGTCCCCGCAAGTTTCCACGGGCCACCAAAAGGACGTCCCCGCGAGGCCTCCTCGGCCCACGCCAAACGTCCCCCAAAAGTCCCAAGTCCATCCAAAAAAAAAAAAAAAAAAAAAAAAAAAAAAAACCAACCAACGAAACCAAAAACCAACCAAAAAGGCTCCCCCCCCCCCCCCCAAAAAAAATCCACCCCTACCCCCCCCCACGCCACCCCCGGGGCAGGTCCCTCGGGCCTCAATTCATGGTGGCGTGCGTGTCCCCCCCCCCCGTCCCCGTCATCATCCCCCCCCCCCTCAAAAAAAAAAAAAAAAACCAAAAAAAACCCCCGAAAAAAACAACCCCCAAGCCGGTCCGCGATGACATCGTCACCGCCTCAGAGCTTAAGCTCGTTGGCCACCTTCGAGGCGATGTTCTTGAAGGCCATGGAGGTCCCGGCGATGCGTTTGAAGCGGACGCCGTTGAGGGAAAGACGCGGGAGTTTACAAACTTCCATTTCCCACTGGACGAAAGAATCGTGACCCGGAGCTCCGTGAGCGCAAAGGAGGACGAAACGCTCCTGCGGTTCGCAACGACAACTGTTGGCGTCCAGAACTTTCCGGATTTCCCGTAACATTTCTCCCGGTTCCAAAGAACTCGTCGTTTTCATGCTCCAGGTAAAACGTAAAGAACGAGGTTTGGCTTCGCGACCGCTGGCTTCGCGGGTTTCTTTTTCCGGACCGACGGCGGGTCTGAAGTGAGGGGGGGGACGACACAGAAACGCGCGCGGGGTGAAGGGGACAAAGCGGGGGGTGTTTTTTTAAAAAAAAAAAATAATAAAATAAAAAAAAAAGGGGGTGGTGGCAGTTGGAGGGGGGTTATGGGGGGGCACGGGGATCGGGGTGGAGGTTCTGGGTGTCGCAGGGACTGGTAGGGTGGTACTGGGGTGTTGTGGGGACCCCACGGGTGTCACTGGGACCGGTAGGGTGGTACTGGGTGTCCCAGGGATGTCACCGGGACCAGTAGGGTGGTACTGGGTGTTGTGGGGACCCCACAGGTGTCACTGGGACCGGTAGGGTGGCACCGGGGTGTCCCAGGGATGTCACTGGGACCAGTAGGGTGGTACTGGGGTGTTGTGGGGACCCCACAGGTGTCACTGGGACCGGTAGGGTGGTACTGGGTGTCCCAGGGAGGTCACCGGGACCAGCACCGTGGGCTTGGGGGGTCCTGGGAATGTCACCAGGACCAGTACCATGGTCACGGGGGTCCCAGGGAGGTCACTGGGACCAGCACTGTGGGCTTGGGGGTCCTGGGGATGTCACCAGGACTGGTACACGGCAGTACCGGGGTGTTGTGGGGACCCCGCAGGTGTCACCGGGACCAGTATGGTGGTACTGGGTGTCCCAGGGATGTCACCAGGACCAGCACACTGTGGGCTTGGGGACCCTGGGGATGTCACCTGGACCAGTATGGTGGTACCAGGTGTCCCAAGGACGTCGCTGGGACCAGCACCGTGGTCATGGGGGTCCCAGGGATGTCACCAGGACCAGCACCATCAGCTTGGGGACCCTGGGGATGTCACCAGGACCAGTACCATGGTCCTGGGTGTCCCAGGGGACGTCACCCAAACCGGCACAGGGACCCTCGGTGTCCCATGGGGATGTCACCGGGACTGGCGCGGTGTGCCCGGGTGTGACGCAGAGTCCCATGGGTGTCCCAGGGACACCCGGGGGTGTTGTTGCGGGGACAAGGTAGTGGTCTGGGGTGTCACAGGGACCCTGGGGGGGAACTGGGGGGGTCACAGGGACCCCATCCCCACACTCACCTCAGCGTCTCCACCCGGTCCTTGCTCTCGGGCTCGTGGGGGTTCCTCGAGAAATAAGAGGGGGCAGAGATCAGTGAAAAGGGGGGGGGGGGGGAAGGAAAATGGGGGGCAGCCCCTCCCCTTCCCCCCACGGGACCCCTCCCCACCCCCCCAGACATCCGGGTGGACAGACGGCGGGGGGAGGGGGACAGACACACGGACACACGGTGAGGGGGACACACACACACACACACACGGACAGACAGATAGCTGCGGCCGAGCGGGGAGGGGGCCATGCGGGGCCGTGCAGCGCTGACAAGGGGGTTTGGGGGGGGGGGGGGAGGGTGGGTTTTTTTGGGGGTGGGGTGGGGGTGGGACCTGCTCTCCCCGGGTAGAAGGGGGGGGTTGTGGGAGGAGGGGGTGGCATGCAGGGGTTTTGGGGGGGGGAGGACACCCAGGCGTCCGGCGCGGCCCTACCTTCTGGCAAACCTGAAAGACAGATTTCTACAAAGACAAACAGAAGAGAAGGGCGACGTTGTGGGAAGGGGGGGGGGGGTGTGGAAAAGAGGGGGGGGGGTGTCAGGATAGAGCCACTCCCCTCCCCCCCACACCTCAGGGGACCCTGATATTTGGGGGATCCCCCTCCCCCAGCCCCCCAAAGCCGGGATGGGGTCAGCCAGGGTGAAGCTGCTCCCCCCCTTCCCCCAAACACCCCCCCCACACACCCTGTTGCTGCCTCCCCGGCTCTGCGGGGTCACACAGCGGGGGGGGACACACAGGGACAGGAGGGGGGTGTCCCAAGCCCTGGTAGGGGGGGACGACACACAGAGGGGACACAGGAGGGACACAAAAAAGCCCCGGGGGGGGACAGGGGACGGACATGGAGGGGCCCAGGGGGATGAGGGGGCATGTGGGAAGCCCCCAGGTGACAAGGGGGGGGGGACATGGAAGAGTCCTGGGGGGCTGAGAGGGGACATGGGGGGGGGACACAATGGGACACGCAGAGGGAACGGCGAGGAGCCGTGGAGTGGCACAGAAGCTCGGGGGGGGACAAGGGGACACACAGAGGGGACATTGAGGGGCGGGGGCAGGAGTGGCACAGGAGCCCTGGGGGGGCTGAGGAAGAGAGTTGGGGGGACACCGAGGAGCCGTGAAGGGGAACAAGGTGGGGGGGGGGGACACAAGAGGATCCCTGGGGGGGAACGAGGGGACACACAGAAGGGACACAGAGAAGCCACCGAGGTGGGGGGGCACTAGTGGCACAGGAGAAGCCCCTGGGGGGGGGGACACGACACACAGAGGGGACACAGAAGAGCCCTGGGGGGTACACGGGGGCAGCCCCAGGGGATACGCACCGAGAAGTCACACGCTGGGGGTGACGATCCCCCCCCCACACCCCCCCAGCACACACACACACACGCACGCACGCCCGCCCCCTCCCCAACTCACCTCCGGACGAACTTGGAAGTGAACTTGCTGAAGAGGCTGGCGGAGGGACCTCGACGACCTTGGCTGGCGCCGGAGGGAGAAGCGGGGGGCAAACCGGGGGGCAAAGCGTAGGGGAGGGGGGCCTGGTCGCGCGCCTGTCGCAATTGCCCGGCGTGGAAGGTGCTACGGCTGGAAACCCCCCGGGGGAAGCTGGGTCGTTCCCCGGGACCTTGGCTGACGTTGTGGGCTGACGGAGAAGCCGCCGGTACCCGGCTGGGCACCCCACTACAGGGAGAAAAGTGGGGGGGGGGGGTTAATGGGGGTACGAGGGGGGGTGATTGGCTCCCCCGCAGCACCCCAGGGACTTGCCAAGCACCCTGTTGCACCCCCCCAGGGACCCCACAGCACCCTAGAGAGCTGCCAGGGGTCTGCCGGCACCCCGAGGACCCAGTGTCGCCCCACAGTGCCATGGGGACCCCCCCCGCCCCGGCACCCCACAGCACTGCGGGGACATGCCGACACCCTGCAGCACCCTAGGGACCTGTCAGCACCCCACAATGCCCCCAAATCCCTCCCTGCTCTAGGGGAGGCCCCGAGTCACCCCAAATCCCTGGGGACATGCTGGGGTACCGGGCAGGGGGACGCCAGCGCCCCGAGTCACCCCAAATCCCTGGGGACATGCTGGGGTACCGGGCAGGGAGACGCCAGCGCCCCGAGTCACCCCAAATCCCTGGGGACATGCTGGGGTACCGGGCAGGGGGACGCCAGCGCCCCGAGTCACCCCAAATCCCTGGGGACATGCTGGGGTACCGGGCAAGGTCAGGGAGAGGCACATGGGGACCCCCCCAAACCCTCCCAGGGGTCCCCCCAGGACATGGGCCCCATGCTGGGATTTTGGGGGGGGGGGGGCCTTGCCTGGGCCGGGGGGCCTCGCAGTTGGCATCGGCGGGGGTGGCGGCGGGTTTCGGGTGCTGCCGGGACCGTGGGGGGGCCCCGGGGGCCGGGGGGGCAGCGGGTGAGGGCCGGCAGCCCGGCGCGGGTAGGCTAGGAGAGAAAAGCGGGGGGCGGGGGGGGGGGGGAGCGCGCATTAAGGGGGGGCAGGGGCATGGGAGGATTTGTGGGGGCGCAAGGGGGGGTCCCCCTACCTGTCCTTGCCGTTCTGCAGGGAGCTCTGGCCCAGGCTGGCCCGGTCCAGCAGCGGGGAATTACGGCTCCGCGTGGTGCCGGTGGAGAGGACGCTGTTCTGGGGTGGGGGGGGAACACAGACGACACACACACAAGGGGGGCACTCAGGGGGGATCCAGGTGTCCAGGCACCCCCAAATAAAGGACCCGCCCTCCTTCAGGCCCCCAGGGGAACCAGGGCACCCCGATGGACCCAGGTTTGCAGCCCCCCCACCTCCCAGGGAACCCAGGACCCCCCCCACTCCCACCCCTGCACCCCCAGATAACCTTGTCCCCCCCCCAAACACAGCTGCCCCCCACCCCGTGCTGACCGTGGAAGGTGAGGGGGTGCCCTTGGCTCGTTCCAGGCCAGGCAGGGGGCTGGGGGGCACCTTGGCAGTGCTGCCTGCCCGCCGCCCCCCCTCTTCCTCCCCTCCTCCTCCTCCTCGCTTGTTCTCAGCGTTGGCCGCTTGCGTCTTCTTGGAGTAGGAGGCCGAGGTGGGGATGGAGAGGCCGGCTGTAGGGTGGGGGTGTCAAGGGGGGGGGTCCCAAAGGGGACCTGATCCCCACCCTCCCACTGACCCATTCCCCCCCCCACCTCACCCCACAGGGCCCCCCCCCCCCCCCCCCGCTTCATCCCCACCACCCTCGGGGACCCAGGTGACCCCCAAGTATGTGGGGGGGGGGGCCCTGCTTCACACACACCCCCCCTTTCCCCATGGGGACCCAGGTGTCTTGGGACCCCACTCCCGAGGGACCCAGGCATCCAGCCCCCCCACCCCCAAGGAACCTGCCCCCCCATCCCCCCTTGTCCCCCCCTCACAGGGACCCAGGTGTCTGGGGGCTCACCCATGCCCCCCCCCCCAACCAGGGACACAGGTACCCCCCCACTTTGTGCCCCCCAACCCCAGGATGCCGCGGGGGGGGGGGCTCACCCTGGTCGCTGACGCGGCGTTTGGGGTTGGCGGAGACGCTGCGCTGGACCTTGTGCGCCGGGGAGGGGCCCGAGCTGTTGGCCAGGTCGGGGGCCACCCGCGGCTTCAGCGCCAGGCTGTCCTCCAGCTGGGGACACGAGGAGGGGGGACACGCGTGACACACGTGTGGCACACGGTGGAGGGTGTGGGGACCCACCAGCCAGGGCAGGGACACGCTGGCATGAAGGGGAGGGGGGGGACACGTGCAGGGATAGGGACGCGCTGGCACGGGGCACAGCTGGGGACGGGGACGCGCTGGCACGGGGACGTGCCGGCACGGGGCACAGCTGGGGCGGAGGGATGTGATGGCACGGGGCACAGCTGGCACAGGGTCAGGGTACTGCCGGGGAGAACGGCGTCCCCCGTTGTCCCCACGTCCCCTCATCCTCTCCATGTTCCCCGTGTCCCTTCAGTGTCCCCCCCCATATCCCGCACGCTCCATCACGCCTGTGTCCCCTCACCCCCTCCACATTCCGTGTCATACCCGTGACCCTCGTGTCCCCTCATATCCTCCAGCCCCGTCATACCTGTCCCCCATCTCCACGTTCCTCCTCCGTGTCCCCTCGTTGTCCCCGTGTCCCATCACATGCCCACGTCTCCTCATGTCCCCATGTCACCTCGTTGTCCTCACGTCCCCTCGTTGTCTCCGTCCCCACGACCCTCCTCACGTACCCTCATCTCCTCCGTGCTCCCTTGTCCCACCTGCGTCACCTCTCCCTGAGGGTCCCCGCATCCCCTGCGCCCCCCCCGTAACTCCCCCCCCCCAACGATGTCCCCAACGTTCCCCCGATGTCCCCGCACCTCCGAGCTCTTGTGGTCCAGCAGCAGGTAGGTCGCCATCACCTCGTTGTACTTCTGTCCCACCAGCGACTCCTGGATCTCCTCCCGCGTGTACCCCATGGACACCATCAGCTCTAGGGGGGACCAGGCCTCAGCGGGGGACCCCCAGCATCCTGAGGGGGGGCCCTTGAGGACCATCCGGTCTCCCCAAAAGAGGACTCAGGTGTTGGGGGGGGGTCCTACCTGTCCTCCGAGGGTCCTTGTAGTCTGGCACGGGTTCCATGTAGGGTTTCAGCTCGTCGTCCTCGTGGCCCACGTTCATCCAGCGATCCTTCATGATTTGCTGGGGAGGGGGGGGGTGGCACCAAAAGGGGTGTTGGGGGGGTGTCTGGGGATCCCAGGGGTCACTTCTGGGGGGCCAGGAGGGTCCAGGGGTCCCTGGTGCTGTGTTGGGGGTTCACTGGGGGGGGGGGCTGAGAACTGCTGGGGGTTCCAGGGGACTTCTGGGGGTGCCCAGAGGGTCCTGAGGGTGTCCAGGACAATACTGGGGGGATCCTGGGGGTGCTCAGGGGGTGCCAGGGGTGTCCAGGACCATGCTAGGGGGTCCCAAGTGTGCCCACAACCCCGCTGGGGGTGCTCAGGGGGTTCCCAGAACCACACTGGGGGGGTCCCCTGGGGAAACCTAGGGGCACCCAAGACCACGCTAGGAGGTTCTAAGGGATCCCAGGGATGTCCAGGACCACGCTGAAGGTGCCCAAGACCGCACTCGGGTGTCCCAGGGGTGTCCAGGACCACACTGGGGGTGCTCCCGTGGGTCTCCCACCCCCTCACCTCCAAGGTGCCCCTCTTGGTAGGATTAAGGATGAGAAACTTCTTCAGCAGGTTCTCGCAGTCGGTGGACATGTAGAAGGGGATCCGGTACTTGCCCCGCAGCACCCGCTCCCGCAACTCCTGAGGTGAAAGGCACCCATCAACACACTGCAATTTCCCCCCCCTCCCCCTGCCAAACAACGGGGGGACCCCCACCCCCCAAAAACGGGCGTTACCTTAAGATTTTGCCCGTCGAAGGGTAAGGAACCGCTGACCAACGTGTAGAGGATGACGCCCAAGCTCCAGACGTCGACTTCGGGGCCGTCGTATTTCTTCCCCTGGAAGAGTTCGGGGGCGGCGTAGGGAGGGGACCCACAAAACGTGTCCAGTTTGTTCCCGAAAGTGAATTCGTTGCTGAAGCCAAAATCGGCGATTTTGATGTTCATGTCCGCATCCAGCAGCAGGTTTTCCGCCTGTCCCAGACAGAGGGAGAGCGATCCAAGGGGATTTAGGGGTGTCTGGGTGCTCTGCTTGAGGGAGTTTCGGGGTACGTGGGTGCAGCCAGGGAGGAGGGGTGTTCTGGAGGCATCTGGTGCTGTTCTGGGGCGAACCAGGGATGTCCAGGTGCTGCCCTGGGGGGTCCCAGCACCTCCCAGGGGGTCCCAATGGTATTTGGGTGCTGCCCTAGGAATCCCAGGGATATCTGTGGGGGTCCTGGGTGCTGCCCTGGGGGTCCCGAGGGTGCCGGGGTGCTGCCCCGGGGGTTCCGGCACCTCCCAGGGGGTCCCAGGAATGTCTGGGTGCTGCCCTGGGGATCCCAGGGGTGTCTGGGTGCTGCCCTGGGGGTTCTGAGTGTGCCTGGGTGGTGCCCCAAGGGTCCTGGCACCTCCCAGGGGGTCCCAGAGATGCCTGGGTGCTGCCCTGGGGGTCCCATGGGGTGCTGGGGGCTTTTAAGGATAGGCTCCTCACCTTCAAGTCCCTGTGGACAATGAACTTCTGGTGGCAGTACTGCACAGCCGACACTATCTGCAGGAGAGGGGGGTGTCAGGGGGGCCCCCCCACCCCAGAGGGTGGCACGGGGTGTCCCCCAGCCCCCCCATTCAGAGACACAGGGGTATCCCCAAACCCCCTCGGGCGTGTCACACCAGCGTGTCCCCCCCCTGACCTGTCGAAACTTTGCCCGGGCCTCCTTCTCCTTCATGCGTCCGTGGGCCACCAGGTAGTCAAAAACCTCACCTGGGGGAGGGGGGACGACACACGACACGAGGGGGAGGGGGACACAATAGAGAAGGCAGGGGTGAGAGGCAGCCCTGCCTGCTCCCTGCCTGCTGTGCTCCCCCCCCCCACCTGCTGCTCACCCCCGCTGGCGTACTCCATGACGAGATAAAGCGTCTTCTCCGTCTCGATCACCTCAAAGAGCTTCACTGCAAAAAGGGCAAAGCGGGGCTGGAGGTGGGTGGGGGGATGCAGGGTGGGGGCCACCCACTGGGACCTCCCCGCCCAGGGGTGAGGATTGGGGGGGGGGGCACAGGTGTCCCAGTGTGTGTTTTGGGGGGGGCTCACCTATGTTGGGGTGGTTCAGGACCTTCATTATTCGCACTTCCCGGAAGAGCTGCGAGGAACAGGGAGAGGGTGCGTGTGAGATGCTGCAACGCCCCCCCCCGCCCCGCCCCGCGTCCCCCCAAAAGCGGCTGCCCCACCCTGGACCCCCCTCCCACCTTCTGCAGGCTGGAGGAGTTGAGCTGCGTTTTGTCGATGATTTTCACGGCGACCTGGGAGGGACGAGAAGGGGTCAGGAAACGTCCCCAAGGCTGTCCCCGTGCCATGGTGGCGCCGGTGAGGACCAGGAACCTCCTGGTGTCACCGCGGCGGCACTCCCGGTGACACTCCCGGGACAAGGACCAGGAACCCGTCCCCGCGCTGCGGTGGCACCGGTGAAGGGAGGACCAGGAGCCTGTCCCCGCACCACGGCGGCACTCGCGGGATGAGGACAAAGAGCTTGGGACCATCCCCACGGTGGCACTCATGGGGACAAGGACCAGCAATCTGTCCCCGTGCCACAGCGGCACTCGTGGGGACGAGGACCGGGAGCCAGAACCATCCCCGCACCGCGGTGGCGACCCGCAGGACGAAGACCGGGAGCCCGTCCCTGCGGTAGCGCCCACAGGACGAAGACCGGGAGCCCGTCGCCGCGGTGGCACTCGCGGGACGAGGACTGTCCCCTCGCCGCGGTGACACTCACCTCCTTGCCGGTGAGGACGTGCCGGGCCAACTTGACCTTGGCGAAGTTGCCCTTGCCGATGGTTTTCAGCAGACGGTAATTGCCGATGTGGGGCTGCTCATCGGCGGAGGTGGCCGAATTCCGGCCCCGCAGCATGTTGGCCTTCCCGCCGCCCTTCCCTTCCGTGGGACCCGGCTGTTGGGGGACACGCACCAAGGGGACAATCAGTTCAACGTCCCCCGTTGTCGTCGTTCCACCCACCCCCCTCAAGAGTTCTCTGGGGGCAGGGGGGGGTCCGGAGGCTCTTGGTAAAGCCGGGAGCAAAGTCCGGGAGCGCCGTTGCCGTACGGTGCTGTGCCGCGCCCCGGGCAGGCCGGGAGCCGCCCCCGATACGTGACGCAAGCGTCGCGGTTTCGGGCTGGGCTGGGACGGGGCCAGCACAGTGACACCCCGTCCCGGGGAGGGGACGGGGACACGGCTGCCCCTTCCCCAATCCCTTCCCCAAAAGGGGGTGCCCAAACGTTGTGATTTTTACCCCAAAAGATGCCTGCGTTCACCCCCACAGCCAAAACGGGGGAGCCCCACGGCATCCCCCAAAACACCACCACCTCCAAAACCCTCTGTCCTGCACCCCAAAAAGCCCCCAAAGACCCCCTCCCCCAAAAGGTCACCCCAGCTTTGGGGACACTTTCTAGGTGTTCCCTTACGGGGAGCAAAACATCACCCCTCACACACACACACCCCCCGCCCCGTCGCCACTCTGTCACTGCTCCGGTGACACCGGAGATAACGGGCGCGCGTGAGCAGGCGGGGGAGTCGAGCCAAACCCTCCCCCAGGATTTGGGGCTACCACAGGCCCGCCCCACCCCAAAACATCGCTGGGGTTTTAGGGGGGTGGGTCATACTCTTAGGGTGCCTGCACACACACACACACACACCCCCCGTGGGAAGGAAACCACCGGCGGAAGCTGGGGCGGGGGGGGGGAAGTTTTTGGTGTTGCTCAGCCGGTGATGGCGCAATCGTGAGGCGCTGAGCCCCCAGAGTTGGGGGGGGGGGGGGCAACGCAGCATTAAGAGGTCTGGGGGGGCATAGGAGGGGGGGCTGGATCCTCCCCCTCCCCCAAAATCCAGCTCTTTGCCGGGAGGATGATGGGGAAAAGTGAAGAAGAATGAGATTTTTTTTTTTTTTTCTGCCAAAGAACTGCCGTGGCAACGGGGCGGGGAGCGCTCTTCGCCATCTGGCCGCGCTGCCGGGGAATTAATTCGGGGTTTTGAGGCGTGCGGCGGCAGCGGCACCAACGCCGGATCTCCTCCCAAAAAAAAATTAAAAAAAAAAAAAAAAAAAAAAAAAAAACCAAGCACGTGGGGGTCTGCAAGTGGCCAGCGTGCCTGGCATTTCTCCGGCACCTCTTATCGGCGAAGCTGGAGTGGCCAGCAAACATCCCGCGGCGCTGGCGGCTCTCCTCCACCCCCCCCCAAGCGCTGGCAAAGGTCGTGCTGGGAGAGCGGCGGCGGCTGCGCCGGAGCCCGGTGAGGCTTTGCCGAAAGTGCCGCCGGTTCCGGGCTTTGCCGGTGCGGTGCTGAAACACCGAGGGGTCATCAACATCGCTGTCCTCCCCTCACCGGGATGTGGGCGGCCGCTGTGGCGTTCCCGGTTTTGGCACAGCGGGGAAGGACTTGGCCCTCGGCATCCCCCCGCGGCTACGAAGAGCGGTGCCGGGCTTGGCGCTCATTAACCAAACTCTCGTTAATTAAACGGGCCTCGAGTTCAGCTCTAAACCCTCCTTGCTTGCTGCCGAAACCCCTCGTGCCTCAGTTTCCCCACCCCAAACCCAGCGCCACGGCAGGGACTCACGCTCGGCGACCCCAAACCGGCTCAGCTCGCGGCGGTGCCGGCGACGCCAACGACCGCGGCCGGCTCGGTGCGGGGTGGTGCCGGCGGCCAGCGGAAGCTTGCCGAGAGTTGAACTCCTAAAGGAGCGCCGGGAACGCCAGACCGGCTCGACCGGTTGGGGCTGACGTCGTCTCGGCCGGGCCACGGGATTTTGGGGGGGGGGGGGAGTTGTGGTGTTGTGCCATGGGTTTGGGGAACACCTGAAGCACCGGGGGGTTTAAAACGGGGAAAAAAAAACCCCAAAAAATCAATACTAATGAGACATGTTGGGGCAGGAGGGCCCCGTCTCGCTCGCTGGCTGCCGTTTGAACCAAACCACTGGGTACTGCCACCAGAATGGCTGCGGTGATGATGTCACTGGGTCCGGAGGTGATGTCAGTAGGTCCGGGGGTGATGTCACCAGTCAGGTCTAAAGATCCCGGCGCAAAGAGGCTGAGATGCCGGCGATGCCGACGCCGCCAACACCCAACCACGTCATGGGCACAAAACCGGTGGCAACCGGCTACAGCACAACCGATAACCAGTAACGGTGTAACCGGGAACCGCCGCCCTGTCTACCTGCAGCGGGCGGTTCCCCCCCACTCCCCACCGCCGCCTCGGCGGCCGACGGGAGATGGTGAAACAGCTTTGGTGCGGCGGCGCTGAAATGTCAGCCAAATTTAGTTATTTTTGAGAATTTTTTTTTATATATATATATATATATATAAAAACATGCCAGATCGGCCTCCATGTGATGGAGAAACTGGGGGGGGGAGGGGGGCGGGCGAGGCACCCCGATTTCAGATACCGGTTTAGGGGGACATGCGGCAGCAGCCCCTCCAACTCTCCGCCACCCCCTCCCCAAATCATCCCAGCTGGGAAGAATTCTCCTCTGTTGTTACATAACGGCTGAAAAATAGCAGAAAACGGCCCAAAACAACCCAAAACGAAGGGGGTGCCTGACGCCACGGTGATGGCCAGAGAGCGGGTGGCATCGCCTTGTCCTCGGCACTGGGGACACGGAGACGAAAACACTTGTGCCTCCCCCTCCTGCCCCGGGCCGCATCCTGCTGGGCTCCCTCCCCGTCACTTGGGGATCACCCCCTCCCCTCCACTGCAGAAGATGGGGAGCCCCCCAAAATACCAGCCAAAATGGGGGTGCCACACAGCTGGGGAAGTCCCCCAGGTGCCCCCCAAAAAGGCTGATGCATAAGTGGGGGCCCCCCCAGCAGCACCCAAAGCTGTGAGCAGGGAGGACCCCCAAGATCCCCTCAGACCAACACCCCAAAATGGTGACACCCCCCTCTTCCAGCTGCCCCCCAAATGGGTCTGGACCTCACACTCCCCCCAACAGACACAGGGGGTGAACCCCCACCCTCCTCATCTGGGGGGAAGGCTGACCCCCTCCATCACAAGGGTGGGCACCCACATAATTTGGGGGGGTACACACCTCACAGTTCCCCCCCCTCAGAGGGCGCCCAGTCCATGGCAGCGATGCCGCCCCCGCAACCCACCCCCCCCCCCGAGGGGGGGGGGGGGCACAGCAGGGAAGGGGGTGGGCTCACGCCCCCACACACAGTCCGCGCAGCCACCAAGACGGGGGGGACGACGATAATGACACCCCAAACCTCACACCCCCTGGCAGATACCAGATCCCCCCCAAGGGGGCCAATGTGGGGGGCTAGTACTCCCCTGCCTGCCCCCCCTTCCTTTGAGGTGCAAACCCTGACCCCCTCATCCCTGCCTTTGGCAAAAGGGGGACACTCTGGTACCCCCCAGAGACCCCAGACCCCTCTGGGGATGGAATGGGGGTCCAGCCCAGGAGCACCCCCCAACCTACACCAGGTCCCATGGAGGAGCCCGATCCGGCACCCATGGGGGGTCCTGGCTCAGGTCCTCTCCACCCCCCATGGGGGTCTGGGCCATGAGAGGCCCCGGGGTACTTCATGGGGGGACTGTAGAAGGAGCTGGGACCCCCAGGACCCCCTTGCAGACGGGCCAGGCTGGAGGAGGGCACAGCCAGACCCCCCCTTTTTCCCCTCATGGAGGGGCCCAAACCCCCTCAGACCCTCCTTCCCCCTCATAAAACAGCCCACAACCCACTCAGACCCCCGTTTGTCGTCAGAAAATGACCCCAGACCCCCTTTTCCCCTCATGGAGGGGCACAGAACCCCCTCAGACCCCCCTATTTCCTCGCAAAATGGCCCAGGATCCCCTTTTCCCCCTCACGAGACGGCCCACGACCCCCTCAGACCTCCTTTCCCCCCCCCTCATGAAACAGCCTAGGTCCCCTCAGACCCCCTTTTTACCTCACAAAATCACCCAGCTCCCCCCCCTCACAAACCGACCCCAGACCCCTCTTTTCCCCGACAAAACAGCCCATGACTCCCTCAGACCTCCCTTTCCCCTCATAAAATCACCCACGACCCACCTTTTCCCCTCACAAAAGGGCCCACGACCCCCTCAGACCCCACTTTTCCCCTCACAAATCGACCCCAGACCCCTTTTTCCCCCCTCCTCACAAAACGGCCACCACGGAGAGACCGGGCTCCCCTCAAGACCTCCCCCCTTTCCCCTCACATACACCCTCTCCGTCATCGCCCCTACCTGTTCCGCGTCTCTCTCGTTGACAGTAGGTAGAGGGCTACGACCGCTGCTCGACATGGCGGCCCCCCCCCCCGCCGCCGACTATCGCGATAGAGGGAAGCCGCGGCGGGCGGTGTGCGGGGAGGGGGAAGGGGGGGGGGAAAGAGGGAACCCCGGGCCGCGCTCAGGGAGCGGGGGGAGGCCAGGCCACGGGCATGGGGGAGGCCGGGGAGGGGGACGGGAGAGGAGAAGGGGGAAGGAGGGCGGCGAGTCCGCCCGGCCCGGCCGCCGCCGCCGCCTCACACCCGCGCCTCCTCAGCACCCAACGGCTCCCAACATGGCCGCCACCGCCGGCCCTCGGCCATTTCCGCCGCCGCGCCGGAAACACCCGACACGCCTCCCACTTCACTTCGGCTCTTTCCGGAAAAATTCGGCTCCGTGCCGTTTCCTAGTTTCGGGTATTTCCGGCGGCGCTCCGAAATCACCCGACGCTTTTCGCCGGCTTCATCCCGGCGCGGAAATACCCGAAACCACCTTCGGCAGTCTCCGCTGACAGCCGCGCGAAGAGCCGAGCTCCGCCTCCGCCGCCGCTTTCCCGAGTGAATCCGGAAAGACCCGAACACCTCTTGGCCGACATCGGGTCTTTCCGCGCACTGACGGAAACATCCGAGCGGAGCCGAATCCCTCCTCCCCATTCTTGCTGGCGACCCCAAAGGGATATTGGGGGGAATGGGGGGGGGGGAGCGGACCCCCGGGTCCTCTCCCCGCTTTTGGTGGGGACTGGGGGGGGGGGGGGGCGGTCCCGAACGCCTGGGTCCTCCCTGGGCACTGGGGGAGGTGGGAGGACGCCTGGGATCCCCAGCTGCAACGGGGAGGGGCACACTGGGAGTACTGGGAGACCGGTACGGAGGGGGCCAAGCCTAGGAGATGGGGCGGGGACATGTAAGCCCCGCCCCCTTCCCCCAAAAGGGAGGGTGTGGTCTCCACGCCCAAGCCACGCCCTTTCTGGACCAAAGGGGCGGGGCTTAGCCCGGGGATTTGGGGGGGGGGGGGGATGGGGTGGTGATGGCTTCTCGGGTGCCCCATAGACCCGGGGACCCCGGGGCGATGCTGCAGGGTGGGAGTGGGGATGGAGGGGGGGGGGGGGGAGGATACATGGAGGAGGGGAGCATCCAAGGACTCCCCCTCCCCCCCCCCCTTTCTTGGGGGACCACCCCTTACATTTTTTTTTTTTTTTTCCTAATGGGAAGGAGAGATTATTTTTTTTTAAGGCGGGGGGGTGGGCTGAGACCTGACGGCAATTCATCACCCCCCACCGCAGCCCCCCGCCGCGGGGAGGGGCCAGCTTGGGGGGGGGGGGGGGGACGCGGGGGGGGGGGGAGGGGGGGGTGGCAAAGGCGCGCGGCCCCTTTAAATTTACCCAGGAGCCCTTAAAGGAGCCCCAGGGGCCCCACAGCGGCGTCCCCACCCCGGCCGGCCCCTGCCCGCCGCCGCCGCCGCCGCTGCCCCGGGCCCCGCCATGGAGCCCCCGCACCCCCGCCCCGACCCCGACTTTCTCCCGCACCCGGACCGCCCAGGTGAGCACCGACTCGGTGAGGGGGGGGGGGGAAATAGGGGAGGGTGGGCTGTGCGGTCCCTTTAAGGAGACCCCCTTTTCTAGCGGAGGGGGAACTGGGCTCCCCCTTCATGCACAATGGGAGCGACGCTGACCCTTTAAGATGTCCCGTTCCCCCCATCCCCCCCGCCCCCCCCCGGCCCTGGGGGTGCCCCCATCCATTTGCCATCCCCTGTCATCCTCTAGGATGCCCCTGGACCCTTAAGGTGCCTCCCTCCAATTTAGGGTGCCCCTGTCCCTTTAAGGTGCCCCTGTCCCTTTAAGATGCCTCCATCCAATTTAGGGTGCCCCTGTCCCTTTAAGGTGCCTCCATCCAATTTAGGGTGCCCCTGTCCCTTTAAGGTGCCCCTGTCCCTTTAAGATGCCTCCATCCAATTTAGGGTGCCCCTGTCCCTTTAAGGTGCCCCTGTCCCTTTAAGACACCCTCGCCCCTTTAAAATACCCCCACTCTCTTTAACCCCCCCATCCCCTCTGATGTGCCCCTGCCCCTTTAAGGGCCCCTCCCCTTTGAGATGCCCCGCCCCTTTTTAAATGGCCCTTCGCAAGCCCCGCCTCTTGAAGTGCGCTGCCCCTTTAAGACCCCCCCTCGCCCTTTTAAGATGGACCCTGGACCCCCCCACACTTTTGATGACCCTGCCCCTTTAAGAGCTCCCCCCCCCCTTTCTCCTTTAAGACTCCCAAATTTCCCCCCTCTCCAGATTCTCCCCTAATTTTGGGTCACACCTGGGGGTCATGCCCCCCCTCCCCCAGCAGGGCTGAGACCCCCCCCCAACCCAGGGGACCACCCCCCATAGGCACCCCCAAAAACCCCCATATGGCTGTTTCCCCCTCCAGGATCCCCAAAGACCCCCTGAGGCCACGCTATCCCTGAGGACCCCCAAAAGCCCCCTAAAAATGTCCCCCCAAGGACTCCCCATCACCAGGGACCCCCACAGACCTCCTCATCCCTGAGGACTCCCCATACCAGACTCCCCCCCCAGGCTCCCCAATGCCTGGACCCCCCCCCAAATCCTCCCCCTATCCCTGGAGCCCCCCATACATTGATCCCCCAAGACACTTCCATCCCTTAGCTGCCCCCTGACATCCCCCCTCCAAAATCCTATGCACCCCTTCTTCTAACCTCCCTTTCCCCCCCACCCCCCCAGCCTCCCCGCCAGAACCGGGACCACGGGGGGGCCGTCGGAGCTCGGACCACTGCGAAGCACGAGCATCGCGGCCGGGTCGGAGCCGTATCCCGGGTCGGGATCACCGTCGGTATTACCACGAGCGTTGGCGAGCCGAATACCTGATGGAATTCAACGCGGCGCGGCACGGGATGCTCTGCATGGTCTGCGGCAGCGCCCTCGCTACCCTCAAGCTCAGCACCATCAAGCGTCACATCCGGCAGAAACATCCTTACTCCGGCGCCTGGGGACCCCGCGAGAAGCAGCTCGTCCTCCGATCCTGGGACGCCCACCTGGGGCTCCACGCCCACCCCGACGGACCCCCCAACAGCGGCCGCGGGACAGGTACGGGGGCTGCATTGGATCCCCTTGACGTGGGGACCCCTAATGTGCGCCCTCCCCTTAAAGCTGGGCCGTGCCTCCTTTAAGATGAGCCACGCCCCTTTAAATTTGGGCCACGCCTCCTTTAATTGGGGTCCCCAATATCTGGGCCGTGCCCCCTTTAAATGCGGGCTGCACCTTCGGTGTGGGTCCCACAACACCGGGACATGCCCCTTTAAATGTTGGCCACACCCCTACCATGTGGGCCCTATAGAGCTGGTCACGCCCCCTTTCATCTAAGCCACGCCCCCTTTCATGTGGTCCCCGCCTCCTTCGAATGGAGCCCCGCCCCTTTTAAATCACCTGATGCCTCTTTTAAGACAAACCCCGCCCCAGGACTGACAGGCCACGCCCACAACAGCAGGCATGCTTAAGCCACGCCCATCCCCCATGCCACGCCCATCTCCTCATAGGCCACGCCCATCTCCTGGTTGGGCTCCGCCCCCTGGTCCAGGCTCAGTTGTCCCCAATGTGACCCCAGGGGTCCCCAAGGTCCCCAAGGTCCCCACCCTTCCCCAATGGGCCCCCCATGTCCCCAGTGCATCCCCCCATGTCCCCAAGGTCCCTGCCCTGTCCCCCCCATGTCCCCCAAGGTGTCCCCAGTGTCCCTAACGCATCCCCCCATGTCCCCAAGGTGTCCCCAAGGTGTCTGTCCCATCCCCACGTGTCCCCAATGTCCCTGTCCTGTCCCCCAAGGTGCCCCCAGAGTGTCCCCAGTGCATCCTCACGGTGTCCCCAAGGTCCCTGCCCTGTCCCCCCATGTCCCCGAGGTGTCCCCAAGTTCCCCGTCCCATCCCCACATGTCCCCAGTGTCCCTGTCCTGTCCCCAAGGTGCCCCCAAAGTGTCCCCAATGCATCCTCACGGTGTCCCCAAGGTCCCTGCCCTGTCCCCCCACATCCCCAAGGTCCCTGCCCTGTCCCCCCACGTCCCTGAGGTGTCCCCAAGTTCCCCGTCCCATCCCCACATGTCCCCAATGTCCCTGTCCTGTCCCCAAGGTGCCCCCAAAGTGTCCCCAACGCATCCTCACGGTGCCCCCAAGGTCCCTGCCCTGTCCCCCAAGGTGCCCCCAAAGTGTCCCCAAGGTCCCTGCCCTGTCCCCCAAGGTGCCCCCAGAGTGTCCCCAGCGCATCCTCAAGGTGTCCCCAAGGTCCCTGTCCCAACCCCCCCACATCCCCAAGGTCCCTGCCCTGTCCCCCCCATGTCCCTGAGGTGTCCCCAATGTCCCTGTCCTGTCCCCCAAGGTGCCCCCAGAGTGTCCCCAAGGTCCCTGCCCTGTCCCCCCACGTCCCTGAGGTGTCCCCAAGGTCCCCGTCCCATCCCCACACATCCCCAAGGTCCCTGCCCTGTCCCCCAAGGTGCCCCCAAAGTGTCCCCAACGCATCCTCACGGTGTCCCCAAGGTCCCCGTCCCATCCCCCTGACACTCCCGCGGCGTCCCCAACGCGTCCTCCTGTCCCCAAGGCGCGCGCATCCCCCCCGTCGCCTCCACAGGTTCCCCGTCCCCATCCCGTCCCTGTCGTCGTGGTTGTCCCCCGTCCCCAAGGGGTGGCAAAGCTTCCCCTTCGGGGATGTCGGTGACGAGGGGACGTCCGGGAGGTGACTCGTTGCGGGGGTGGCTTCGGGCCGAACTGCTGCTGGATCTGGAGGCGGGGGGGAACCGTCTGCGGTGCCTCCTCTGCGCCCGCGCGTTGCCGTCGCTGCACCTCGGGGACATCCGTCGCCACGCGCTGGCCGCCCACCCTGCCACCCTCCGCCTGGGACCCGCCGAGCGCGGGGCGCTCCTCCGCGCCTGCCGGGGAAGGGACGTTGGGGACGACGGCGGTGACAGCGGGAACGAGGGGGTTCTTAACGGTGAGGGGGGCGAGGGGGGTGGGTGCGGGGACACTGGGGGGGTGCGGGGACGTGGGGAGATGTGGGGATGCTGGGGGGTGTGGGGACACGGGGACACTGCGGGATGTGGGGGGTGTGGGGACATGGGGAGACGTGGGGACACTGGGGGGTGTGGGGACATGGGGAGATGTGGGGACACTGGGGGGTGTGGGGACACTGGGGGACATGGGGACATGGGGAGATGTGGGGATGCTGGGGGGTGCGGGGACATGATATCGGGGGTGTGGGGACACTGGAGGGGTGTGGGGACACTGGGGGACGTGGGGACACGGGGGGGACGTGGGGACACGGGGAGATGTGGGGACGCTGGGGGACACGGGGACACTGGGTGGTGTGGGGATACTGGGGGACGTGGGGACATGGGGAGATGTGGGGATGCTGGGGGGTGCGGGGACATGGGGACATGATATATGGTGGTGTGGGGACACGGGGATACTGGGAGGTGTGGGGATACTGGGGGATGTGGGGACCCTGGGGGTTGTGGGGACACGGGGAGATGTGGGGCACTGGGAGGTGTTGGGGACCCTGGGGGACGTGGAGACACTTGGGGGGTGTGGGGACATGGGGACGCTGGGGGCAAGGGGGATATTGGGGATCCTGGGGGTTGTGGGCACGTGTGATGCTGGGGGGACGTGGGGACATGGGGACACCGGGGGGACATGGGGACCCTGGGGGTAAACGGGGACCCTGGGGGCAATGGGGACACTGGGGGGGGGGGGGGGCACGGGGACCCCAAGGAGTGGGGGGACCCGGGGGGGGGGGCTGTGGGGCCACCGTGGGGGCCAAGCGTGTCCCTGCCCGGGGCCAGGGCTGTCCCCGCTCCCCCCAGCCCCGCAGCCCCCCAGCCCCGCCGAGGAGGAGGAGGAGGAGGAGGAAACAGCCGAGGCTGAAGCAGCGGCCGCAGGGGAAGAGGCGGCAGCGGGGGGCACGGGGGGGGCCCCCCCAGGGGGCTGTGGTCACCGCAGCCCCCCCCTCTTCTCCCGGAGCCCTGGAGCCCCCCCAGCCTGCACCGCCTGAGCCCCTGGGGGGGGACACGGGGGGGACACGGGGGGGGGACACCCACACCCCAGGAAGGGGGAAACTGAGGCACGGGGGGGGGGGGGGAAACACGACGACACGGGCATGGGACAGAGCCCCCCCCCCCCCCCAAGTGTCCCCAGTCCCCCCTCCAGAGCCACATCCCCCCCCCCCCAAGCCCCCCAGTATCACCAGTGTCCCCCCCCCACCCCTCAGAGGTGGCACCCATGGGTCGACGGTGTCACCTGTCCCCAACGCACCCCCCCCCCCCCCCCAGTGTCACCCTATTTATGCGTGTGCCCCCCCCCTTTTTTTGTACATGACACCCCCTCAATAAACCCGTTCCTGGAGGCCCCGTGGAGCGACACGAGGGGGGGGGGACACACACACTGGGGGGGGGGACACAGGGACATTTTGGGGGGGAGACACACTGGCGCAAAGGTGGCGGGGGGGGGGGGCAGAGGCGTCCGTCACGGTGTTTTATTGATGCCGCATCCCCGCGGCCGCGTTGGGGGGGGGGGGGGGGGTCCCCTGTTTCCTGTTCCCCCCCCCCCAGATTGAGGAGGGGACTGGGGGGTTGCAGTGCGGTTTGGGGGGGCTGTGGGAGGGGGCTGAGCCCCTCCTCAAGGGGCTTTGCCCCCCCCCCCCCAATTTACAGCAGTTACAGACATTTCATCTCAATTAATGTTAAAAAAAATAAGAGGGGGGGGAAATGAGCTGGGGGGGGGGGGGGAGAACCCCCCGGGGGGAGAGCAGGAGGGGGGGTTTTGGGGTGCAGCCCCCCCCCTCCCCGATAGCCCCACAGCAGAGGCCAAGTCCAAGGCTTGGGGAGGAGGGGAGGACAGACGGACGCCACTGTGAGAGATGGGGAGGGGGGTACGAGGTTGGGGGGGGGGGGGATGAGTTTGGGGGGGGCCTGATGAGCTCAGGGAAAGGGGGGGGCACCAGCTGAGCACCCCGATATTTCCCCGCCACCCCCGGGGGTTTTATTCCGGCTTCTTCTTGGCCAGGCCTGGGAGCTTCGCCTGGATCCTACGGGGAGAGGAGAGAGGTGAGAGGCTTGTAGGGAGGGGGGGGTACGGGGATTTTGGGGGGGGCCCACAGCGATTTTGGGGGGCCCACAGCGATTTTGGGGGGGGCCCCCGTTGGCACTTACTTGGCCATGAGGTCCTTGGTCTGGCTGTGGGCGAGACCCACGTAGTGGTCGATCTGCACCTGGGGGGGGGGGGGAGCAAGGGGGGAGGCTTTAGGAGGTGCCCCCCCCCGTTTTTGGGGTGCCCCCCTTTCTTTTTCGGGGTATCCCCTCCATTTTGGGGGTGTCCCACTTCTAGTTTGGGGCTCACCTTGTACTTCTCGTAGAGGGGCGGGAGGGTGAAGGCCAACAATTCGGCTGCGAGAAAGATGGGGGGGGGGCAGTGTCATGGCGGGGGGGGCAACCCCCCCTTCTGCGTTATTTTTTTGGGGGGGTAGCCCCCCAAAAAAATAAAATTTGGGGGGTTATTTTATAGGGAGAGGGGGTCAAAGCCCATCTCTTACCGAGGATGAGGAGGGTGATGCCGTTGAAGATGGCTCCCACGTAGGTCAGCAGCCACATTGCCACGGCCAGCTGGTGGGGGGGGGGGGGGGGCGGGGAAGAAGAGGAAGGTTTTTTTGGGGGGCTTGGGGGTGATGAGGAGGAGGATGAAGAGGAGGAGGAGGATGAGGGGAGGGGGAGGAAGGCCCCTTACCTTCAGGGAATCCACCAGATCCTCCACCAAGAAGAGACGGAGGAGGAACCGCAGCGCCCGGTTGAGGTGGAGGGCGACGGTGGCGACGTGAGCCTGGAAGGTCTCGGGGGACAAGGTCAAGTCCAGCTCCAGGTAAGCCCTGAAATATAGGGGGGGGGACAGGCAGTTGAGGGGGGGGGCACCCTAAAATCCCCCCTGTGCCCCAAACTCCCCCTCCCCGCATCCCAAAATCCCCCCCCCCCCCCGTGCACCCCAAAATCTGCTACATCGTGACTTCGGGTAAGCTTTGAGATGGGGGGGGACACACACGTTTGAGTGGAGAGCACCCCAAAATCCTGCCCCCCAAAATCACCTTATAACCCCCAAAACATCCCCATGCACCCCTCTACACCCCAAATTCTGTCTCCCTGCACCCCAAAACCTTCATTCACCTCACTGAGGGTGAATCAGCAGCCGAGGCCACTGAATGCATCACCCGGCTGCCATCCCGGGGTGGGTGGGCAATACACCCCCCCCCCAAAAATAAAGAGGGGGGGGACCCCCCAAAATATCCCTCACCGAAAGGGGTGCCCCTCTTCCGATTTTTGGATGGCCTGGATGACGGCTTTGTAGACGCGGAGGCTGATGGTGACGGAGAGCAGGGTCAGGGCGAGGTGGGCGACGACGCTGACGGCGCTGAGGGCGGCCAGGGAGAGGAGGAGGAGGAGGCTGGCGCCGAAGACGAGCCCCGTCTTCTTCACGTCCCGCCAGAAGAGAAGGTCGTGGGCTGGTTTTTTGGGGGGGGACACACACACACAGAGGTGACAAAAGAGCAGGGGGTGACACGGGGCACCCCGTGGCACAAGCCTGGCCGCGTCCTCCCCGACGGATTCGTCTTTGCCTCGATTTGCCCCGATTTGCCCCAATTTGCCCCAAAATGAGCCTGGCACCATCCCCGTACACCCCGCCTCCCCCTCCCCCATCCATCTGCTCGTTAGACACAGACACTAATTAACCCAGCGCCCCCCCCCATTACAAACAGGCGTTAATTACACACACCCCCCTCAGTGTAGCGGTGGGTTTTGCCAAAAATCCCCCTTTTTTACACCAAAACAACAGGCAGACGCGGGGCTCCCCCCCCGCTGTGACATCCCTAGAGGCGTTTTAGGGCTGGATCCCCCCTTTCTAACACACGCACCCCCCCTTTTTGGGGGGGTTCTGGCCAACAGCACATACCCCCCCCCCCAAACCTGCTGGTTTTGGGGTGACTCTGCAGCAGCGGCGATGATTTTGGGGTAAAAAAAGCGGGGTTTTTTCTTTTTTTTTTTTTTTTTTACCTGCCAGGCAGGGGAGGAGCTGGGGGGGTTCAGCCGGGTCCCCGGGGGGATTCGGGGTATCCCGGGGGGGTTCCCCCAATTCCCGCAGCGCCCGCAGGGTCAGCCGCTCTTCCTCCCAGTCCCGGGCGGCGGCGGGGCGGGGGGGCGTTTCGGGAAGGGGGGGCGGCGGCGGCAGCGGCGGCGCGGTGATGCCCGCGAGTTGCCGGGGGAGAGCGACGGGGGGATCCTCGACCGACGTTTCCTCGATGACGGTGTCGTCGGAGTCACCGGAGCTGTCGGCTTCGACGCCGGCGTTACCGCCGGCGTCGCCGGTGATGCCGTTACGTTCCACCAAATCCCAGCTGAGCAACTCGTTGGTGAAACTGTGCATCTCCCGGACGCATTTGGACACCTCTTCCAGCGCCGCGGCGGTGCCGGATGTTTGCCGACACAATCCGGTGGGAATTTTGGCGGTGACGCCGGTGATGCTTCCGGCGCGGGGTTTCACCGGGAAGTCGCAGACGCGATCCTCGGGGATTTGGCTCAGCACCTCGCGCTCCCCCAGCAACGCGGTGCCGTATTCCCGGTCGAAGGCGGCGCGATCCGGCACGACTTCGAAAGGCGATTCGGGGGAATCCGGTTCTTTTTGGGGGGGGGGTCCCCGAAGAAGAAGAAGCGACGGGGTGGGGTGGGGGGAGGAAGGCTCCCCGACTTCCGAGCCCCCCCGGTGCCGCTTCGGCGCCCACTGGGGCCGGAGAGAGGGGAGAGAGTCAGGCGTGGGGGGGGCATGGATTTTTTGGGGGGGGGGGGGCGCAGCATGCACGGAGCGGGGGCCGCCATGCACCCAGCTGCACCCCAAGCGGCTTTTCGGGGTCCCCCCACCTCGGCATGGCCATGCTGGGGGGTGGGGGGTGGCGGCGAGCAGGTCCTGCAGCAGCACGAACAGTCGGACGCTTACCACACCCACCCCACCCCCCCAAAAAAAATACACCCCAAAACCTGCAGGTTTGGCACCAGGAAGGGGGGATCCCGCTGGGGATCTTGGTTTGGGGCTAAAAACACCCAGATTGGGTCTAGATTGGGGGGGGGGCAGACCACAGGATTTAGCCCCCCTCCCCAAGGGTGTGGGACTCCAGTGTGGTCACAGCCTCCCCCCCCCCCACTTATTTTGGGCCAAGATGGGGGGATTTTGGGTCCTCCAGGGCTGGGAGGGGGATTTGGGGGCTCCTTCCCCCCAAAATTTCAGAGCTGGATTGGGGGGGGGGGTCACACACAGACACAGACGGCGGCGGGTGGGACGCGGGCGCAGGCGGGTCGCGGATATTTTTTTTTTGAGGCCAAACAACGAGAAACGGCGAATTCTTCCTTCGAGCAGCGACGGGGTTGCGGGGGGGGGGAACAACGGAGCTGAGGGGGGGGACGGAGCTGAGGGGGGGGGCGGGGGGATACGCCGTGCAAAGCAGAAGCAGCAGCCGTGGGGCAGACGCAAAGCCGTGGGGCGAAGCCGTGGGGCAGAGGCGGGGAGGGGGGCAGAGCCGTGAGTCGGGCGCTCGCCCGGAAAAAGGGAGAAGAAATTGTGTTAATAAAGCAAGAAAAAAAGACCAAAAAAAGAGCGAAAGAAAAATGTCCGGTTTTGGCGGGTTTTAAACCAACCCCCCCCCCCAAGCCTCAGCTGTTATTTTAGGGGGGTCACAGGACCCCTTTGCCCCCCCAAAATGAGCTGCAGGTGAAGGCCCCCCCCCCCAAAGAAAAGGCTATTTTGGGGGGTCTGCACTCCAACCAGAGCCACCGGCATCACCCAGATGGTGAGTGCGGCAACATCAGGGACCCCAAACCGGCATCGGGGACCCCCAAACTGGCACTGGGGACCCCCCCCCCAAATCCGGGGAGGGGGGGGGGCCGTTTGAGGGTTACAGCCTTCCTCCCCCCTTGACATTTTTCTTCCTGGTGGATGCAAGAAAGTGGCGAGGGGGGGGGGACAGACTTGCCTGGTGAAGCCGCAAAGAGAGAGACAGGCTGGGAGGAAGAGGAAGAAGCGGGGGGATCTGCAAGAAAACACAGAGGGTGAGAGCTCGGCGCCCCCCAAAATCCCACACACCCCCCCCCGCAAGAGGCCACCCCAAAACCCATCGGGGTGTCACCACCCCCCCCCAGGGCGAGGAGGGGGGGGTGGTTAGTTTTTGCATTTCAACGCAGCAAGGCTTCGTTCCGGCGTATCCGGCGTCTTTTTGGGGTGCTGATGGGGTTTTGGGGTGATTTCACCCCAAAACCGGAATCGATTGCTGCCTCTTCACCCCCAAAATGGGCAGATTGGGGGAGGGGGTGTATCTTGAGCACCTCCAAACTCCCGCGGATGGAGTCTGCGTTCCCTTTTCCACAGGGTTTTACCCCAAATTGGGGTGTGTCAGGCGCCGGCGGTTTCACAGTCATCCCGGGTGTTATCGCCCCTCCTCCCCAGCCACAAAATGGGGGGGTCCCCGGGGCTTTTGGGGTACCCAGAGGGGTTACAGGGTTTCCTCCAGCTTCCCCTTTTCGGGGTAACGATGTGTCATCCACCGCCACCTCTTCGACAAGAGACCATCAGGCAAATTCTGGTTTTGCCCAAATTTGGGGGGTTTTACCCCGTTTCCTCCCCCCCCCCCCCCAGGTCGCGCTATTTGGGATGGAATTTCGGCGCAGCAACTGTCCCTGCCGGGTGACAATAGCCGGAGCATGGATGCTGTCGAGTCACCCCAAAATCTCCACCTTCCCCCCCGCTTCGGCACTGAAGCCCCAGGGAAGCCCCCACCACCACTCCTGGGGTGATATTTGGGGTGAAACCACAGGGGTTTTGGGGGCTGTGCGGCATCTGGCTGTGAAAATGGGGTGAATCCACGGGAATCAGGGTGTGCCGGCGGCAAATGCAAAGTCAGGGCACCCCGAAACGAGCGCTGGCATTCTGGGGGGGTGCTCCTGGGGTGAGGGGAAGGGCAAAGTGTCCCCCCCCAAAATGCCGGGGACGACCCCCACCCCCCCCAGCTCACCCTCTTAGGACGGACGGAGCAGCCCAGTCACCCAACAACCTCCCCCCCCCCCCCAAAAAAATCAACAACCCGTTTTCTGCACGGTTTTCCCCCATTTCTGCAGGATGCAGGGCTGGATGTCCCTCTGCCCCCCATATTGCCCCTGCTATAGGCCTCCTTCCCCTATATCTGACCCCTATAGACCTCTGCCCCCAATATCTGCTCCCCCAAAGGCCTCTTTTCCCTATACCTAGCCCCTATATGCCTCCTTCCCCTATATCTGCCCCCCCAAGACCTCCTTCCCCTATATCTGCCCCCCCAAAGGCCTCTTTCCCCCATATCTGCCCCCCCAAAGGCCTCTTTCCCCTATATCTGCCCCCCCAAAGGCCTCTTTCCCCCATATCTGCCCCCCCAAAGGCCTCTTTCCCCTATATCTGCCCCCCCAAAGGCCTCTTTCCCCTATATCTAGCCCCTATATGCCTCTTCCCCCCATATCTGCCCCCTATAGGCCTCTTTCCCCTCTAGAATTGTCCCTTAAAGCTCTCCCCCTCACCCATTTCTGTCTTCCCAAGGCCTATTCACCTCACACCTCTTCCCGCCCCTCTCCTCAGGCACCCCGGGCCCACCAGGCCCCACCAGGCCCTTACCGACGCAGGAGGCGGAGCCAGCACCCCCGCAACCTCCGAATTGGGTCTGTGACTGACCGGCGGAGGAAGAAGAAGAAGGAGAAGAAGAGGAGGAGGAGGAGGAGGAAGAGACGAAGGGGGATTGAGTAGCGAGGTCGGCCATAGCGGCGACACCGAAGCCCCGGTGAGGTGCGTCCGTCCGGCGCGGCGGCCACGCACCGACTGCCGGGGCGGGACTAAAAGGGGCGTGGCCGGAGCGCGCAGGGCGCATGCGCCAACCGCCGGGCATGCGCTGAACGACTCCCTCTCGCCGCAGCTCGGGGCTTCTGCGCATGCGCCGAGCGTGAAGGTTGGGAGGGGGTTGAGAAGAGCGGAGCTCGTTTTGCTCTCTGCGCATGCGCCCGCCGCGCCGTCGCCATGGCACCCGGCCTCGTTCTCGCCTCCCCTCCGCGCAATGCCTGATGGGAGTTGTAGTCCGTCCCTCACCCTAGCTATACGTTTATCTATAGGGGGCGGGGGGCTAGGGGGTGTCCCCTATAGGGGATGGAGAGGCTTTGGGCTCCTCTGAGGGTCAAACATGCCCATCGGTTGTCCCCTATAGGGGGAAGGAGGGTATGGGAGGGGTCCCACCCTGTGTCACTTCACCCATAGGATCCCCTATAGGGTGGGCAGCACTATAGGGTGGCCCTTAAAGGGGTTGGGGGCCCACGTATCGCTCCCTAGGGGAGCACGGATAAGGCCTATAGCTCAGATGGGGTTGTAAGGGATCACGTTGTCACCCTCTCGCCCAAAATCAGCATCCAGCCCCTTGCTCCCAGGCCAAAAGTTCCAGCCACAAAATGGCGCCTGGCCTCAAACCTCCCTCGGCGGCCCTGGCACAGCCCCACTCACATCGGGGCTGCGGGCTCACCGAGACCCCAAAAGGGGCCAAAATTTCCTTATTGTCCCTCTCAGCCAAAATCATCGACCACCCTCCAAACTGTAAACGTCCTGCCCCTTGCTCCCAGGCCAAAAGTTCCAGCCCCAAAATGGCGCCTGGCCTCAAACCTCCCTCAGCGGCCCTGGCACGGCCCCACTCACATCGGGGCTGCGGGCTCGCCTGAACACCTCACAGTTCCCTACTTCTCCCTCTGTCGTGTCCCCCCCAAAACACTCCTATCCGTACAAGTAAAGTTTTAAACGTCAG
Source organism: Grus americana (assembly GCF_028858705.1). Taxonomy (NCBI): domain Eukaryota; kingdom Metazoa; phylum Chordata; class Aves; order Gruiformes; family Gruidae; genus Grus; species Grus americana. The sequence continues at coordinate 464,103 of NC_072886.1, read as the reverse complement.
GATTTTGAACCCAGCAGACAGCCACAGGCAGAAGGACGTTGGAAGAGCCACGGGACGCAGAGCAGAGGGATGTGCTGAAGACAGGTTGCTGGATGGATATAGTCATAGAAATGCATTTTTTTTCAGAAATAATGTAAGAATCTCGGCACACAGTTGTGAAGATTTATTCCTTCACGCACAACAAAAACACCAGCCACGGAGAAGACGTTTCCAGACACAACCCTCCCTCGGCAGCCATCGCACATCCCCGCTCACGTTGGGGCTAGATCCCAAAAAGGGCTGAAATTTTTTTTTACCGTCCCTCTCGACCAGCATCCAGCCCCCAAACTGAAAATGTCCGGCCAATTCTGTGTCCCGGGGGGGGGACGACAGACACACACAGACGTACCCGGCCCCATGGGCAGCCCCACGGCCGCAGCACCGTGGTGCAGGATGTAGCTCAGCGCTTTTGACGGCCCCTGGATGGGTCCCCCGGGGAGACACGCTCCCCCCCCCCTCCCCCCGCCATCTGTGGGTCCCCACCCCCTGCCTTGGGTCGTGCCCCCCCCCGCACCCCTGGGTCCCATCTCCTTCCCCCCCCCCCCCTTCTGCACCCCTGGGTCCCATCTCCTTGCCCCCCCCCCCCGTTCCCATCTCCTTGCCCCCCCCCCCCCCCCTGCACCCCTGGGTCCCATCTCCTTCCCCCCCCCCTTCTGCACCCCTGGGTCCCATCTCCTCCCCCCCAGGTCCCATCTCCCCCCCCCCCGCACCCCTGGGTCCCATCTCCTTGCCCCCCCCCCGGGTCCCATCTCCTCCCCCCCAACCCTGGGTCCCATCTCCTTGCCCCCCCCCCCCCCCCGCACCCCCGGGTCCCATCTCCTCCCCCCCACCCCTGGATCCCATCTCCTTGCCCCCCCCCCACACCCATGGGTCCCCTCCCTCCCCCCCCCCGCACCCCTGGGTCCCATCTCCTTGCCCCCCCCCCGGGTCCCATCTCCTCCCCCCCAACCCTGGGTCCCATCTCCTTGCCCCCCCCCCCCGCACCCCCGGGTCCCATCTCCTCCCCCCCACCCCTGGATCCCATCTCCTTGCCCCCCCCCCCGCACCCCTGGGTCCCCTCCCTCCCCCCCCCGCACCCCTGGGTCCCATCTCCTCCCCCCTGGATCCCATCTCCTTACCCCCCCCCCCCCCCAGTCCCATCCCTCCACCCTTGGGTGACACCCCCCCCGCCCACGTGACCAGACTCGATTCCAGGCCCTCACCACACGGGGGCGCTGCCGCCCCCATGGTTTATTGCCACGCCCCCTGCCACGCCCCCTGCCACGCCCCTCAGTCGAGTTTTCGGGTCCCCAGTTTGGGGGGGCCCCGGGGACCCCCCCGGCGTTTTGCCTCCAGCTCCCGGCGCCGCTGCTGTTCCCGGTGCCGCCGGCTCGAGCCCGGGGAAGGGGGGGGCTCTGGAGAGAAAAGGGGGGGGGGGGGGAGACACAGAGGGGTCACGGGGGTCATGGGAAAATGGGGGTGGGGCGGGGCTCGGGGGGGTGGGGTCCCCCATAAGGGTGGCCCCCAAAGGGGGAGTCCCAGTCAGGCAAATGGGGCATCTGGGGGGGGAGGGGGGAGAGGCGGGGGGGGTCTCAGAGAAGGTGGGGGGGGGTCACAGGGAGGGGGTTCCTGGGGGGGTCTAAGGGGGCTGGGGGCACCCCGAGGGCCATTGGGGGGTCCCGGGGGGTCTGGGGGGGGCCCAGAGGACATCGGGGGGTCCTGGGGGTCCTGGGGGGTGTCCTGAGGGCCGTTGGGGGATCCCGGGGGGTCCCAGAGGAGCTGGGGGGGGTCCCGATGGCCACTGGGGGGTCCTGGGGGTCCCGGGGGGGTGTCCCAAGGGCCATTTGGGGGTCCCAGGGGGCCTATAGGGGGGGGCAGGGGGTCCCAGAGGAGCTGGGGACACCCTGGGGGGGGTCCCTGGGGGTCCCAGAGGACTTTGGGGGGTCCCGGGGGGGGTCCCTCACCCTGCTGACAGGGCGAAGTCTCCCAGGCGTCCTCGGTGCCCCACTCCCCCCCCACCCCCCACTCCCCCTCCTCATCCCCCCCGGTGGGGGGAGGGGCAGTGGGGGAGGGGTGCGGGAGGGGGGGTGCAGGGGGTTGTTGGGGGGGGGGGTCCCCCATCCTCCTCGCTGCTCGCAGGGGGGCTCCGGGGCAGCTCCATGTCCTGGGGTGGGGGGGGGACACGACACAACATACAGATGTGGGGACAGCTGTGACACCCCCCCCCCCAAAACTGTGACACCCCCCTCCCAAGCTGTGACACCCCCCCCCCCCAAAGTGTGACACCCCCAAACTCACCTCCAAGCTGCCCCAGTCGTCGTCCCACCCATCGGGGTCCTCCGGGGGGGGCTCCTCGGGGGGGGGGCTCTGGGGGGGGGGACGATGACGGGACATGGGGTGGGGGGGGGGGGGTCAGGGAGGTTCTGGGGGTCCCCAGGGTGGGAGGCAAGGGGGGGGAGGGGTCCCTGGGGACCCTCCGAGAGGGGGAGTCTCGAGGTAGGTGGGGGGGACACTCACCTTTTGGGGGGGCCGGGGGGCTCTCGGCAGGGGTGTGCGGGGTCTGGGGGGGGCCCCCGGCCTCGGCCCCCATCAGCCGCGCCGTCAGGGAGGTGACGCCGGTGACGGCCCAGGACACGGCGGCCCCCAACCCCCCCGGGACCCCCCCACCCGGACCCCCGGGGGCTGCGGTGGCTGCGCTGGGGGGGTCTGGGGGAAGGGAAGGGTGGGGGGGGTGTCAAAAGGGGGCGGGGGCACCCTCAAATCACCCCCATGTCCCACCCGCCCCCCAGAAACCCCCATACGCGTCCCCCCAAACTGCCCCCCATGTCGCCCCCCCCCCCCAATTCTCCCCCCGCTCCCCAGAACCCCTATTTCTCCCCCCTGCCCCTCCATTCTCACCACCCCCCTCCCCCCAAAATCTCTCACCCCCCTCCGGGGTCCCCCCGGACTCGGCGGCCGCCTCCAGCTGATCCAGGAAGCTGCGGATCGCCCGGAAAGCCTGGGGGGGGGGGCTCGGACAGTGAGGGACCCCCCAAAACAGAGGAGACTCCTCCAGCCCCAGTGACCCCAGGGGGGGGGGAACACCCAGACCCCCCCCAGCACCCACTGCAATGGGACCCCCAGCATCCCCTGCACCCATTTCGATGGCACCCCAGCACCCAGCCCCCCCCCCAGCACCCCCATTGCAATGAGCCCCCCAGCACCCATTCTGATGGCACCCCAGCACCCCCCGCACCCATTTCGATGGCACCCCAGCACCCAGACTTCCGCAGCACCCAGCACCCATTCTGATGGCACCCCAGCACCCAGAACCCCCCCCAGCACCCCCATTGCAATGAGCCCCACAGCACCCAGCACCCCCCAGCACCCACTGCAATGGCACCCCAGCACCCAGCACCCATTCTGATGGGACCCCCAGCACCCAGACCTTGTCCCAGCACCCATTCTGATGGGACCCCAGCACCCATTTCGATGGCATCCCAGCACCCAGCACCCCCCCCAGCACCCCCAGCACCCATTCTGATGGCACCCCAGCACCCAGAACCCCCCCCAGCACCCCCATTGCAATGAGCCCCCCAGCACCCAGCACCCCCCAGCACCCACTACAATGGCACCCCAGCACCCATTCTGATGGGACCCCCAGCACCCATTTCGATGGCATCCCAGCACCCAGCACCCCCCCAGCACCCATTGCAATGGCACCCCAGCACCCAGACTTCCCCAGCACCCAGCACCCATTTCGATGGGACCCCAGCACCCAGACCCCCCCCCAGCACCCCCATTGCAATGAGCCCCCCAGCACCCAGACCCCTCTCAGCACCCCCCAGCACCCACTGCAATGGCACCCCAGCACCCAGCACCCATTCTGATGGGACCCCCAGCACCCAGACCTCGTCCCAGCACCCATTCCGATGGGACCCCAGCACCCAGCACCCCCCCAGCACCCATTGCAATGGCACCCCAGCACCCAGACCTCCCCAGCACCCAGCACCCATTCTGATGGCACCCCAGCACCCAGAACCGCCCCCAGCACCCACCGCAATGAGCCCCCCAGCACCCAGCACCCATTCTGATGGCACCCCAGCACCCAGAACCCCCCCCAGCACCCATTGCAATGAGCCCCCCAGCACCCATTCTGATGGCACCCCAGCACCCAGCCCCCCCCAGCACCCCCATTGCAATGGCACCCCAGCACCCAGCACCCCCCAGCACCCACTGCAATGAGCCTCCCAGCACCCAGCACCCATTCTGATGGGACCCCAGCACCCATTTCGATGGCACCCCAGCACCCAGACTTCCCCAGCACCCAGCCCCCCCCCCCCCAGCACCCCCATTGCAATGAGCCCCCCAGCACCCAGACCCCTCTCAGCACCCCCCAGCACCCACTGCAATGGCACCCCAGCACCCAGCACCCATTCTGATGGGACCCCCAGCACCCATTTCGATGGCATCTCAGCACCCAGCACCCCCCCAGCACCCATTGCAATGGCACCCCAGCACCCAGACCTCCCCAGCACCCAGCACCCATTCTGATGGCACCCCAGCACCCAGGACCCCCCCCAGCACCCACTGCAATGAGCCCCCCAGCACCCATTCTGATGGCACCCCAGACCCCCCCCCCAGCACCCACCGCAATGAGTCCCCCCAGCACCCAGCACCCATTCTGATGGGACCCCAGCACCCACTGCAATGAGTCCCCCCCAGCACCCATTCTGATGGCACCCCAGCACCCACTGCAATAAATCCCCCCAGCACCCAGCACCCATTCTGATGGCCCCCCAGCACCCACTGCAATGAGTCCCCCCAGCACCCAGCACCCAGCACCCATTCTGACGGCCCCCCAGCACCCAGCCCCCCCCCCCACCTGCTGCCTGACGCCGGGGTGAGGGTCAGCGGTGAGCCCGCACAGAGCGGGCAGCACCTTCCCGGCGCACTCCTGGGGCGAGTAGCACCCATGGGTGGCGGCGAAGGCCGCGACGGCGGCCGCCCGCGCCGGGGCGAAGGGGTCCCGCGTCGCCCGCGCCAGCGCCGGGGCCAGCACCCGCTGCCGGGTCTGGGTTTGGGGTGGGGGGGGGGGGGGCACAGAGTGAGTCGTGGGGTGGGTGCGGGTGGGCTCCGGGGTGGGACGGGGGGGGTGCGTAGGGTGCTGGTGGGTGCTCACCTGGGGGGGCAGGAGGGGACCGAGGCGGCCGAGGCAGAGGGTGGCGTTGCATCGCAGGGGTCCCAACGCGTCGCCCGCCTGCACCCGCAGCAGCAACCGCGGCAGCTCCCGCGCCCGACGTCCCTCCCCCAGCTTGGGTGCCAGCAGCACCATGGACTGCGGGGGGGGGGGGGGGACACACACACGGGAGGGGGTTACCCCAGAGCAGGGGGTCCCCAGGGTGGGTGGGGGGGGGGGGTGGGGGGCACCCACCTTGACGGTCTGCTCGCGGATGGCGGGGTTGGTGTCGAGGAACCCGTGGGCGACGTGGGGGAAAATTTGGGCGTCCACCGTGGCCTCGGGTAGGAACTCCACGTACTCCTCGAGCTGGGAAAAAGGGGGGGGACACCCACCGCAGCGTGAGACACCCCCAAAAAAAAATTCCATGGCTGGGGGTACCCGGGTTCCCGACCCGCACCCAGCCCTCCCCACAGCACCCCATGGTTGCTGGGGACCCCCGGTGAGCGAGGGACAAGGGGGAACCCCGGCATCTGGGACCCATAGAGATGGGGACACCGCCCCCCCCCCCCCAATTTGGGACCCACAGAGATGGGGGGACCCCCCCATTTGGGACCCAAAGGACAAGGACCCCCCTAGTTGGGACCCACAGAGATAGGGGGGACCCCAATTTGGGACCCAAAGGACAAGGACCCCCCTAGTTGGGACCCACAGAGATGGGGGACCCCCCCATTTGGGACCCATTGAGATCAAGACCCCCCCAGTTGGGACCCAAAGGACAAGGACCCCCCCCATTTGGGACCCATCGAGATCAAGACCCCCCCAGTTGGGACCCACAGAGATGGGGGGACCCCCCCATTTCGGACCCACAGGACAAGGACCCCCCCAGTTGGGACCCACAGAGATGGGGGGACCCCCCCATTTCGGACCCACAGGACAAGGACCCCCCTATTTGGGACGCACAGAGATTGGGGGACCCCCCCATTTGGGACCCAAAGGACAAGGACCCCCCCATTTGGGACCCACACAGATGGGGGAACCCCAATTTGGGACCCACAGGTCAAGGACCCCCCATTTGGGACCCACACAGATGGGGGGACCCCCACATTTGGGACCCAAAGGACAAGGACCCCCTTATTTGGGATGCCCAGAGATGGGGGACCCCCCCAGTTGGGACCCAAAGGACAAGGACCCCCCCATTTGGGACCCATCGAGATCAAGACCCCCCCAGTTGGGACCCACAGAGATGGGGGGACCCCCCCATTTCAGACCCACAGGACAAGGACCCCCCTAGTTGGGACCCACAGAGATGGGGGACCCCCCCATTTGGGACCCATCGAGATCAAGACCCCCCCCATTTGGGACCCACACAGATGGGGGAACCCCAATTTGGGACCCACAGGACAAGGACCCCCCTATTGGGGACCCACAGAGATGGGGGGACCCCCACATTTGGGACCCAAAGGACAAGGACCCCCCTAGTTGGGACCCACAGAGATGGGGGACCCCCCCATTTGGGACCCATCGAGATCAAGACCCCCCCAGTTGGGACCCACAGAGATGGGGGGACCCCCCCATTTCGGACCCACAGGACAAGGACCCCCCCATTTGGGACCCACAGAGATGGGGGGACCCCCACATTTGGGACCCAAAGGACAAGGACCCCCCCATTTGGGACCCACACAGATGGGGGAACCCCAATTTGGGACCCACAGGACAAGGAACCCCCATTTGGGACCCACAGAGATGGGGGGACCCCCCCATTTGGGACCCAAAGGACAAGGACCCCCCTATTTGGGATGCCCAGAGATGGGGGACCCCCCCATTTGGGACCCATCAAGATCAAGACCCCCCAGTTGGGACCCACAGAGATGGGGGGGACCCCCCCATTTGGGACCCATCCAGATCAACACACTTCCCCCCCCCCCCCCCAATTTGGGCCCTAGAGAGACCTGCCCCCCCCCCCTTTTTGGGCCCCAGAAGGACAGGGACCCCCCCATTTGCACCCCTGGGGTACCCCCCCCCCCCCCAAACCTGCTGCAGCAGCTGCATCCGCAGGGCCCGGTCCGGGGAGGAGAAGAGGCGGACGATGACGGGGACGACGCGCTCCTGGTATTCGGGGGGGTCCAGCGCCTTCGCCACCTGCGGGGATGGGTGACATCGGGGTGCAGGGGGGGGGGGGGACACATGCGTCGGGGAAAGGGGGGACACACACGGAGACACCCCACCTTGAGGAGGGGGGGTAGGGCGCTGGCGTCGGCGCTGCCGAATTCGAGGGCCGCCAGCAGCCGGGGCAGAAGTTTGTGGCGCAGGAAGGGGCCGGGAAGGGAATCCAGGAGGGTGCTGAGCTCCTGCAGGAAGGTGCGGCGCTCCGAGGGGTCCCGGACCTGGGGGCGGGGATGAAGATGAAGATGGGGATGAAGATGAGGGAAGAGGGATGAAGATGAAGGGGCGGGGATGAAGATGAAGATGGGATTGAACGTGAGGGGACAGGGATGAAGATGTGGATGGGGATGAAGATGAGGATGGGGATGAAGATGAGGGGACAAGGATGAAGATGAGGATGAAGATGAAGGAGCAGGGATGAAGATGGGGATGAAGATGAGGGAAGAGGGATGAAGATGAAGGGGTGGGGATGAAGAAGATGGGATTGAACGTGAGAGGACGGGGATGAAGATGAGGGAAGAGGGATGAAGAAGATGGGATTGAACATGAGAGGATGGGGATGAAGATGAAGGAGCAGGGATGAAGATGGGGATGAAGATGAGGGAAGAGGGAGGAAGATGAAGGGGCGGGGATGAAGAAGATGGGATTGAACGTGAGGGGACGGGGATGAAGATGAGGACGGGGATGAAGATGAGGATGAAGATAAAGGAGCAGGGATGAAGATGGGGATGAAGATGAAGGAAGAGGGATGAAGATGAAGGGGCGGGGATGAAGATGAAGATGGGATTGAACGTGAGGGGACAGGGATGAAGATGAGGATGGGGATGAAGATGAGGGGGCGGGGATGAAGATGGGGATGAAGATGAGGGAAGAGGGATGAAGATGAGGGGGCAGGGATGAAGACGGGATTGAACGTGAGGGGATGGGGATGAAGATGAAGATGGGGATGAAGATGAGGATGAAGATGAGGGAACAGAGATGAAGATGAAGACAGGATTGAACATGAGGGGACAGGGATGAAGATGAAGATGGGGATGAAGATCAGGGGACAGGGATGAAGATGAAGGAGCAGGGATGAAGATGGGGATGAAGATGAGGGAAGAGGGATGAAGATGAAGATGGGATTGAACATGAGGGGACGGGGATGAAGATGAGGATGGGGATGAAAATGAGGGGGCGGGGATGAAGATGAAGGGGCGGGGATGAAGATGGGGATGAAGATGAGGGAAGAGGGATGAAGATGAGGATGGGGATGAAGATGGGGATGAAGATGAGGGGACAGGGATAAAGATGAAGATGGGGATGAAGACGAGGATGGGGATGAAGATGAGGATGAAAATGAGAGGACAGAGATGAAGATGAGGGAAGAGGGATAAAGATGAGGATGAAGATGAGGAGACAGGGATGAAGATGGGGATGAAGACGAGGGGCAGCAGGGCATGCGGGTAAGGATGAAGATGTGGGGAGTGAGGATGAGGATGGAGGGGACGTGGGTGAGGATGAGGATGGAGGGAGTGAGGATGAAGATGGGGGAGTGAGGATGAGGAGGGGGGAGTGAGGCTGAGGAGGGGGGGAGTGAGGCTGAGGAGGGGGGGGACGCAGGTGAGGATGAAGGAGTGAGGATGAGGATGGGAGGAGTGGGGATGAAGATGGGGGAAGTGAGGATGAGGATGGAGGGGACGCAGGTGAGGATGAAGATGGGGGGAGTGAGGATGAGGATGGGGGGAGTGAGGATGAGGAGGGAGGGGATGCGGGTGAGGATGAAGATGGGGGGAGTGAGGATGAGGAGGGAGGGGATGGAGGTGAGGATGAAGATGGGGGGAGTGAGGATGAAGACGGGGGGAGTGAGGATGAGGAGGGAGGGCCCAGCGGGTGAGGATGAAGACGGGCGACACGCCGAAGCTGACGACGGGACGGGTGCCGCAGACCTGCAGCTGCTCGAGGAAGAGGCCGGTGCGCACGAGGGGGCAGGCGAGGAAGGCTCCCGGCCGCTGCAGCCGTTTCAGGAGCTGCTCCGGTCCCGGCCGCGCCGACGGCTCCGCGGCCACCAGCTCGCAGAACGGGGGGACCAACCCTGCCGGCAGCTGTGACAACGGGGGGGGGGGGGGGGGGGGTCAAAATAAAGGGGGGAGGGGGACACACACATGACCCCCCCCAGGGGATTTTGGGGGGGTGGGGGACACCCCCAAATCGGGGCTGACCTTGCCGAAGCTGCGCAGGGCGGCGGGTCGGGGCAGGGGGCCGTTGAAGACCTCCCAGATGAGGCAGCCCAAGCGCCACATGTCCCCCGCCCTGGGGACGGCAGTGACAGCGTGGGGACACCCCCCCCCCCCCAACTCTGGTGTCACCCCCCCCCCCCGCCAATGTCCCTCCCCAGGTGCCCCAAGACCCTCGGAGCCCCCCAATGCCGTCCCGTGTCCCCCCCCCGTGTCCCTGTCCCGTCCATGAGCCCACGTGGCCCCGGGTCCCCCCCCCCACGTCCCTGTGTGTCCCCCCCAAAGACCCCCCCCCCCCCCATGTTCCCCTCAAGGCCCCACATCCCCCTGTGTGGCCCCAAGACCCCCCCCACGCCCCCCCATGTCCCCTCATAAACCCCCCGTGTTCCCCCATGTCCCCTCCTGACCCCCCATGTCCCCCCAAAACCCCCCCATGTCCCCTCCTGATCCCCACGTCCCCCCAAACCCTGCCATGTCCCCCCACGACCCCCCCAGGACCCCCCTATGTCCCCCCATGACCCCCCCATGTCCCCCTATGTCGCCCCCGTCCCCCCACGTCCCCTCCTGACCCCTATGTCCCCCCATGTGTCCCCCCCACGACCCCCCATGCCCCCTCCAAGTCCCCCCCATGTCCCCCCACATCCCCTCCTGACCCCGATGTCCCCCCACGACCCCCCCAGGACCCCCCTACGTCCCCCCACGACCCCCCCGTGTCCCCCTATGTCCCCCCCACGACCCCCCCATGTCCCCCCTGTCCCCCCACATCCCCTCCTGACCCCTATGTCCCCTCATGTGTCCCCCCCACGACCCCCCATGCCCCCTCCAAGTCCCCCCATGACCCCCCCATATCCCCCGTGTCCCCCCCCGTGTCCCCCCCCACGACCCCCTATGACCCCCCATGTCCCCTCCTGACCCCCATGACCCCCACACCCCCCCACATCCCCCCAAGACCCCCCACGACCCCCATGTCCCCCCACGACCCCCATGTCCCCTCCTGACCCCCATGTCCCCCCAAACCCCGCCATGTCCCCCCAAGACCCCCCCATGACCCCCCATGTCCCCCTATGACCCCCCCATGTCCCCCCTGTCCCCCCACACCCCCCCACGTCCCCTCCTGACCCCCATGTCCCCCCCGTCCCCCCACGTCCCCTCCTGACCCCCCTGTCCCCCCCACACCCCCCCATGTCCCCCCCGTCCCCCCACGTCCCCCACGTCCCCTCCTGACCCCCATGTCCCCCCAAACCCCGCCATGTCCCCCCAAGACCCCCCCATGTCCCCCCATGACCCCCTCATGTCCCCCCCGTCCCCCCACCCCCCCCACGTCCCCTCCTGACCCCCATGTCCCCCCAAACCCCGCCATGTCCCCCCAAGACCCCCCCATGACCCCCCATGTCCCCCTATGACCCCCCCATGTCCCCCCTGTCGTTGTCCCCCCCCCCCACATCCCCTCCTGACCCCCATGCCCCCCCCCCCCCCAACTCACCAGGGCTCACCCCGCCCTCGTGAAGAGTCACCAAATTCGGGGGGATCCTGGGGCCGGGGGGGGACGCCGGGGGGCCGGGGGGGGACCCCTTCGCTGGCTGCCGCCACCCGCTCCAGCCCCCCGAGTTTCCAGTCGCCCCCCGGGTCGACGAAGATGGCGTCGGCCCCCAGCGCGTGGTGCACGAGCCCCGAGCCCCCCAGGAACGCCAGCGCCGTCTGCGGGAGCGCTCAGCCGGGCTCGGGGACCCCCCCGGATCCTGCCGTACCCCCCCACCCCCCGGGTACCTGGGGTCCACCCCCCAGCCCCCCAGGGTGCCCCCCCACATCCCCAGGGGTCCCCCCAATATCCCCAGAGTGTCCCCCCCCTCAGATCCCTAGGCCCCCCCAGACCCCCAGGCTGCCCCCCCCAAACCTCCAGGGTGCCCCTCCCAGATTCCTGGGGGTCCCCCCAAGACCCCCAGAGTGTCCCCCCCCAGACCCCCAGGGTGCCCCCCCAGATTCTTGGGGCTCCCCCCCCAGACCCCAGGGTGCCCCCCCAGATCCCCGGGGTCCCCCCCAAGACCCCCAGAGTACCCCCCCCCGCCAGACCCCCAGGCTGCCCCCACAGATCCTTGGAGTCCCCCCCAGACCCCCAGGCTGCCCCCCCAAACCTCCAGGGTGCCCCCCCCAGACCCCCAGGGTGCCCCCCAGATCCCCAGGGGTCCCCCCAAGACCCCCAGAGTGCCCCCCCCTCAGATCCCTAGGCTCCCCCCCAGACCCCAGGGTGCCCCCCCAGATCCCTGGGGGTCCCCCCAAAACCCCCAGGGTGTCCCCCCCCTCAGATGCCCAGGCCCCCCCAGATTCCCAGGGGTCCCCTCAGACCCCAGGGTGCCCCCCAGACCCCCAGAGTGCCCCCCCCTCAGATCCCCAGGCCCCCCCAGACCCCAGGGTGCCCCCCCAAAACCCCCAGGGGTCCCCCCAGACCCCCAGGGGTCCCCCCCAAAACCCCCAGGGGTCCCCCCCAGACCCCCCAGGGTGCCCCCCCCTCAGATCCCCAGGCCCCCCCAGATTCCCAGGGGTCCCCCCAGACCCCAGGGTGCCCCCCCAGACCCCCAGGGTGCCCCCCCCTCAGATCCCCGGGGTCCCCCCAAACCCCCAGGGTGTCCCCCTCAGATCCCCAGGCCCCCCCAGACCCCAGGGTGCCCCCCCAAAACCCCCAGAGTGCCCCCCCCTCAGATCCCCAGGCCCCCCCAGATTCCCAGGGGTCTCCCCAAAACCCCCAGGGTGCCCCCCCAGACCCCAGGGTGCCCCCCCCTCAGATCCCCAGGCCCCCCCAGATTCCCAGGGGTCCCCCCAGACCCCAGGGTGCCCCCCCCCTCACCAGGAGCTGGTGCAGCCCCCAGGCCACTTCCTGCTCCCCCAGGTCGCCCGTCGGGGGCCGCAGCCGCAGGTGCCGGCGCAACGGCGTCACCGCTTCCGTCACCAGGTAGAGGCACTGCTCCGTCTGGGGGGACCGTGACGTCACCACACGTGTCACCACCTCCCCACTTTGGGTCGTGTCCCCCCGCCCCCAGGTCCCCCCCAGAGCCTCACGCGTCCCCCCACTTCCCCATATCCCCCCGTGACCCCCCCCACCTCTGTGTCCCCCCCACGTCCCCCTCTCCCCCCATGTCCCCCCGTGTCCCCCCACATCACCGTGTGTCCCCCCTGTCCCCCCCATCCCCACTGTGTCCCCCCTCCCCCCCATGTCCCCATGCCCCCCATCCCCACACTGTCCCCCTGTCCCCCCACGTCCCCCACCCCTGCTGTGTCCCCCCCATGTCCCCGTGCCCCCATCCCCGTACTGTCCCCCCATGTCCCCCCGTCCCCGTACTGTCCCCCCATGCCCCCCCACATCCCCCTGCCCCCCCATCCCCGTACTGTCCCCCCATGTCCCCCCCATCCCCGTACTGTCGTCCCATGTCCCCATGCCCCCCCATATCCCCCTACCCCCCATCCCCGTACTGTCCCCCCGTGTCCCCCCCACGTCCCCCTGCCCCCGTCCCCGTACTGTCCCCCCGTGTCCCCCCATCCCCATACTGTCGTCCCATGTCCCCCCCATGTTCCCGTGCCCCCCATCCCCGTACTGTCCCCCCATGCCCCCCCACATCCCCCTGCCCCCCCATCCCCGTACTGTCCCCCCATGTCCCCCCCATCCCCGTACTGTCGTCCCATGTCCCCATGCCCCCCCATATCCCCCTACCCCCCATCCCCGTACTGTCCCCCCGTGTCCCCCCCACGTCCCCCTGCCCCCGTCCCCGTACTGTCCCCCCGTGTCCCCCCATCCCCATACTGTCGTCCCATGTCCCCCCCATGTTCCCGTGCCCCCCATCCCCGTACTGTCCCCCCATGTCCCCCCCGTCCCCGTACTGTCCCCCCATGCCCCCCCACATCCCCCTGCCCCCCCATCCCCGTACTGTCCCCCCATGTCCCCCCCATCCCCGTACTGTCGTCCCATGTCCCCATGCCCCCCCATATCCCCCTACCCCCCATCCCCGTACTGTCCCCCCGTGTCCCCCCCACGTCCCCCTGCCCCCGTCCCCGTACTGTCCCCCCGTGTCCCCCCCATCCCCATACTGTCGTCCCATGTCCCCCCCATGTTCCCGTGCCCCCCATCCCTGCACTGTCCCCCCATGTCCCCCCCGTACTGTCCCCCCGTGTCCCCCCCATATCCCCCTACCCCCCATCCCCGCACTGTCCCCCCGTGTCCCCCCCATGTCCCCACGCCCCCCCACGCACGTGTCCCCCCCCCCCATGTCACCTCCAGGCTGTCGAGGTAACCCAGCACGTTGGGGTGCCGCAGGCTGCGCAGGCGCCGCAAGGCCGCCCGGGCCAGGGGGGTGGCGGCCGCGTCCCCCGTCCCCAAGCTGTGGGCGAACACCGACACGGGCGCCCCGTCCGCCTGGGACATGGGGACAGCGTGGGGACGGGGCGGGGGGACGTGGGGGGGATGTGGGGGGATGTGGGATGGGGGTTGGGGGGTGTTGGGGGGACGTGGGGGGACGTGGGATGGGGGTTGTGGGGTGTTGAGGGGTCATGGGGGGGACATGGGGACATGGGGCAGGGCGTTGGGGGGACGTGGGGATGGGGGTCATGGGGATGGGGGGGGACATGGGGATGGGGCGGGGGGACGTGGGATGGGGGTTGGGGGGTGTTGGGGGGACGTGGGTCATGGGGACATGGGGGGACATGGGATGGGGGTCATGGGGTGTTGGGGGGTCATGGGGATGGGGCAGGGGGACGTGGGGGGACGTGGGATGGGGGTTGTGGGGATGGGGACGGGGTGTTGGGGGGACACGGGGGGACGTGGGGATGGGGGTCATGGGGATGTGGGGGGACGGGGGGGGATGTGGGATGGGGGTCGTGGGGTGTTGGGGGGTTGTGGGGGGACGTGGGGACATGGGGCAGGGCGTTGGGGGGATGTGGGGATGGGGGTCATGGGGATGGGGGGGGACATGGGGATGGGGCGGGGGGACGTGGGGGGACATGGGGATGGGGGTCATGGGGTGTTGGGGGGATGTGGGGATGGGGGGGACGTGGGGCAGGGCGTTGGGGGGACGTGGGATGGGGGTCGTGGGGTGTTGGGGGGACATGGGGATGGGGGTCGTGGGGATGGGGGGGGACATGGGGATGGGGACTGGGCGGGGGGATGTGGGGGGACGTGGGGACATGGGGCAGGGCGTTGGGGGGACGTGGGGATGGGGGTCATGGGGATGGGGAGGGACGTGGGGATGGGGATGGGGCGGGGGGGATGTGGGGGGACGTGGGGATGGGGGTCGTGGGGTGTTGGGGGGATGTGGGGGGTCATTGGGATGGCGGTCGTGGGGATGGGAGGTCGTGGGGAAGGGGGGCAGAGGGGTGCGGGGACGTGGGACGGGAGACACGGGGACATGGAAGTGGGGTGCAGGGGGACGGGGGGGGGACACGACGGACACGAGGGGACACGAGGGGACACGAGGGGACACGAGGGGCCGCCCCTCCCCGCTCCCCCCCCCCCCCTCCCACCTTTCGCCTCCCCCGCAGCAGCCGCCAAAGCGGAGCCGGGGCCGCGTCCACCGCCGGGGCCGGGTCGGGATCCGGCTCGGGATCGGGTGGGCCCAGTTCGAAGGGAAAATCCCGCACGGGGTCCCGGGAGAAGAGCCACATCGCGGGGCCGGGGGTCCCGGGGGGGGGGGGGGGGGTCCCGGGGTGTGGGGGGGGATCCCGGGGGTCCGAGGCCGGAGCGGGCCCGGAGGAGGCGGCGGCAGCGGCGCCGGGGGGGAAGGATCCGGTGGCGGACCAGGGGGCGGGGTCTGGAGAGAGGGGGTGGAGTCTGGGGCGGAGCCTGAGGGGAAGGGGGTGGAGTCAGAGGCGGGGCCGCGATGGGGAAGGGGAGGAGAGGGGCGTGGTCAGGGGGTGGGGGGCGGAGCCGAGGGAGAGAGACAGAGCGCCTGGGGGCGGGGTTAAGAGAGGAGGCGGGGCGGTGGGCGGAGCCTGGGGCGATGGGCGGGGTCGGGGCGGAGCGATGGGCGGGGCCTGGGGCGGGGCCTGGGGCGATGGGCGGGGCGCGGGAAACGGCTGGCAGGGACACGCAGGCAGGAACAGGCAGTGACGTCACCAAGAGGCCACCAGCCTGGCAGGAACGGGCAGTGACGTCACAGGGGGGTGTCTGGGGACGGGGGGGGGGGGGGGGTGTGTCACAGCCCCGTGACATCACCCTCCTCGTCATCCCCTCCCTCTTCCACCCCCCCACCAGGGATGACACGAGGCCAATCAGGTCTCAGCAAGTTTATTGGTCACTGGGGGTCCCCGTCACGACATGGGCGGGGGGGGGGGCCTCGTCATGACACGGGGCGTCATCACGACACTGGGTCTGTCGCGATGTGAGGTCCTCAAAGTGACACAGCGTATCCGTTGCTATATGGGGGTCCTGTTGCGATACCGGTCTTCACGGAGACGTGGGGTTCCCACCGTGGCGGCGTCCTCCAAGAAATGCGGAGCCCCCCCCCTCCACGACATGGGGTCCCCGTTGCGATACAGGGTCACCCCATCCCCGTGTCATGGGTCGTCCTAGAGAAATGGGGTGTGTGGGGGGGGAGCTGTCACAATAAGGTGTCCTTGTCATGATACGGGGTCTCTGTCATGACCATGGGCCATCCCTGTCCCCCTATCGTGGGTTCCCCAAAGCTGCATGGGAGCCCTAGAGAAATGGGGGTGGCTGTGTCACGATATAGGGGGTCCCTACTGCAAAAAAGGGGTCCCTGTCATGATATAGGGGGTCCCTACTGCAAAAAAGGGCTCCCCGTGGCGATACAGGGGGTCCCTGTCGCGATACAGGGTCCCTCTCGCACCTCTGGCCCACCCTCCCCATACCGCGGGTTCCCCAAAGAGCAACGCGGAGGGATCCCCGTCGCGATACGGGGGGTCCCATCACGACAGGAGGGAGGAAGCAGCGGGCGCCGCGGGGAGTCGAACCCCACCCCGGGGAGAGAGGAGGAAGGTGCTCCCCGGGGGTGCCCCCACCGGCACCTTTTGCTTTTTTTTGTGGCCTTTTTGGGTCCGGAGGAGAAAAAAGCAAAACCTGAGAGAACGGGGTTCGCTCAGGAAAAGAAAAAACCTCGGGGGGGGGCGGGGACACGCCCCGCGGCCCCGCCCCCAGCCCTGGAGCTCCACCCCCTGGCTCCAGGGCCCCGCCCCAGCCCCGGAGCCCCGCCCCCCTGGCTCCAGGGCCCCGCCCCCAGCCCCGGAGCCCCGCCCCCCGGCTCCAGGGCCCCGCCCCCTGGCCGAAGGGGTTTGGGTGGAATCCAGGGGAATTTGGGATTCCCGGGACTCCCGGAGGGGGTGAAATTCCGCTACGCCAGAACCGTCGGAAAAGCAGGAAACAGCCCCAAAAAAGCAACCTGGAGGCGGGGCCTCCCCAGGGGGCTTTTTTGGGGGGGGTGGGGTGTTGTTGGGGCCTGTACGCCTTCCCGGCGCAAAAACAGGCTCGGAAAGAGGGATTTTGGGTCAGGCACGCGTCGCCATCGCAAAACGGGCTCCGAAAGGGGGATTTTGGGTCAGGCACGCGTCGCCATCGCAAAACGGGCTCCAAAAGGGGGATTTTGGGTCAGTCACATGCCCCCGATGCAAAACGGGCTCAGAAAGGGGGATTTTAGGGCCGGCACGCTTCCCCGGCGCAAAACGGGTGCGGAAAGCGGGATTTTGGGGTCAGGCTCACAGCCCAGGCGCAAAACAGGCTCAGAAAGCAGGATTTTGGGTCGGGCTCGCATCCCGGGCGCAAAACAGGCTCAGAAAGCAGGATTTTGGGTCAGAGTCGCGTCCCGGGCGCAGAATGGGCTCAGAAAGGGGGATTTTGGGTCAGAGTCGCATCCCGGGCGCAGAACGGGCTCAGAAAGGGGGATTTCGGGTCAGAGTCGCGTCCCGGGCGCAGAACGGGCTCAGAAAGGGGGATTTCGGGTCAGTCACGTCCCGGGCACGGGGGGCCCCCCCCCACCCCGGTACTTACTCCGCTCGCTCACCTTTCCTGCCTCTTATTTTGGGGGGGATTTCTACGTTTTAGCCATTTTTTGTACCCAATTGTCCATTTTGGGGCGGATCGAGGCCGTTTTAGGCACCGTCGCTGCGTCGGGGGGGGAAAGCGGGAGGGGGGGGGGGAGAGAAACAACAACCACCAACACCGGGAACAACAACCGGAACAACGCCGGGAACAACCGTCAACAGCCGGAGCCAGCGAACTCTTTCCTACCCAAAAATTCTGCGGCTTCTCCTCAACTCCTATCATTTTGGGGAAAAAACCTGGGAAAAAGGTTAAAAAAAACCTCCCCCCTCCCCAAGCAAGAGGCCAAGGTGCTGGCTAAGGGTTTTTTGGGGGAAAAAGCCACATTTTCTGCTCAAAATCCCAGTATGGAGGAGGTGGGGCCCGACCAACAGCACTCGCTGTGCGTTTTGGGGCAGTTTGGGTATTTTGGGGGGTTTTTTTCGGTTTCAAATTTGGGGATCGGGGAGGGGGATGAAGCGGAATTGGGGGGGAAACAGCAAAACCCGCCCATGGTGAGACTGGGCCGCCCCCATCGCGCCCAAATCCAGCCAGAATTTCCCTTTTTTGGGGTGAAAGCAGCAGAAATACCCTTCTTTTATGATCCCTACGTGTTTCGGCAGACCCTTTTTTGGGGTTTTTTTGCCCAAATCTGACGGTTTGAGGCTACGAATCCTCGGCTTTACAGTCGGAGGCGCAGGAACCAGCTGGGGGGGTCTGGAAAAAACACCTGCGAGACACAGTTCCCCCCCCCCCCAGCCCCGTCAGCCACCGTTTGGGGCAAAAGCGGTAAAAACACCCGTTTTTTCGCATTTATCCCCAAAACCATTGGGCTTTCGCATCGCTCCGCGCCGGGGGGGGGGGTGACGGGGGTTGGGGGAGGGGCGCAAACATGCCGCGTTTTGGGGGTCCCAGCGCTCCCCCCCACGGGTAAAAACCGCGCCGACACCCCAGCGATACCAAAACCGGCCGGAAATGCCCCAAATCCGCAGCCCCTCCCTCCCGCCCCCAAACCGGGCGATTTTGGGGAAAGGAGGGGGGTGGGGCGCGCCGGGGGGGACTCGTCACCGTCGCAGACGAAGCGATTTCGGGGGGGGTTTGCCAGAATTTTGCCACCGCTCCCCGCCGCCCCGCTCCTACACTTACAGCTCGTTTTGGGGGAAAAAGCCTAAATTTAACCATCCTGCTGCCTTTTATGGAGAAAACCTGAAAGTACAATTATTGCACCTCCCCCACCCCTGCCTGGCTCCATCCGCTCCCCTGCCGAGCATTTTGGGGGGGATTTGGGGGTTTTTTTGGGTTTTTTTTTTACGTTAAGTTTTTTTCCTAAGGGAAGCTCCTGGGGGGACACTCGGCCCGAGCCGTAATCCTCATTTTCCAGCTTCGGTTTTGGGGGAAAAAAGCGGGTTTTCTTCCAAGGTGGCTCCTACCTCTGCATCTGCGGAAAGGCCCAAAAAAACCCAAACCGCGCTGCCCCACCCCCCCACCCCCCCACCCCGTCCCAGCTCCACCAGGCAGAAACCAACAGAAACGCCCCCAAAAAACCACCCCCAAATGAAATATAAATCTTACTTCTGACCGGCTCCACATTTATCAAATCAGGGGTTTTATCCTCAAAGGTCCCTGCGGAAAAGCTCCTGAGCGCGCTTTGGGTGCGGATTTGCCTTTTTTGGTTAAATTCTGAGACCCGGGGTCTCTTTTTACTTTTCCTTGGCATTTTTGTCACCGTTATTTGCCTTTTTCTGCTGCGTTTTGCTGCTTCCCTGAGGGGGGAAAAACACTCGAGACCCCCCCCCCCCCCACCCCCACAAAAAACACCTTTTTTTTTTTTTTCCTCTTTTCCCCTTTTCCGGAGAGTTTCAGCCATCCCCTCCCGCACGTCACCTTTCTTTTGGGGGAAAAAGAAGGGATTTTGGATCACTTACTCTGCGGCGACAGGCGGAAACTACGGAGCGCTACAGTCGGAGCCCGGTGATGCCGGAGTAGGGTTTGGGGGGGGGGGATTTTTTTTCCCCATTTCTCAAGGTTTTTACAGAAAAAAAAAAAGGGGGAGCGGGGGCGAAGGCCACGGCGCCTGCAACGACAAGAGCCCCCCCCCCCCCCCCCCAAACCCCCCCGAACGCCCCCAAACCCGGCGGGGGGAAAGGGCCTCACCCGGCTGCCGCCTCCGGCTCCATTTTGGGGCTTTTTCCTCAAATTCCTCAACTTTTCCTGCCTCCGGCGGGTCCCGCTTTCCTCCGGCCGCTCCTGCTCCTCACCCTCCTCTTCTCCTTCCTCCTTTTTCCTCTTTTTCCTTTTTTTTTTTAAATTAATTTTGGCCGTTTCACCGGTTCCCGCCGCTTCATGTCTCTTCTCTCCGTTTCCTCTCTTTTCTCATTTTCTTATTTTTTTCTCTACTTCCTCTTCTAGTTTCTTTCTTTTCTTTCTTTCTTTTTCTTTCTTTCTTTCTCTATTTTCTCTCTTTTTTTTTTTTAGTTCTGGCTCTTCTCTCATTTTTGCCTGTTTATTTTTCCTCCTCTACCTTCACCAATTTCACTGGCTCCTCTGATTGTTCTTTTGTTCTATCTTCTCCAATTTCCAGCAGATTGGGTTTTTCTCTTCTCTATTTTCTGGTTTTCCCTCTTTTTTTTTTTTTTTAATTTTCTTTTGTCTCTTTTTTTCTATTTTCTTTTTTCTATTTTCTTTTTTCTATTTTTTCTATTTTCTATTTTCTTTTTTCTCTTTTTTCTATTTTCTTTTTTCTCTTTTTCTATTTTCTTTTTTCTTTTTTCTATTTTTTTATTTTTCTTTTTTCTATTTTTTCTTTTTTCTATTTTTTCTTTTTTCTATTTTTTCTTTTTTCTATTTTTTCTTTTTTCTATTTTTTCTTTTTTCTATTTTTTCTTTTTTGTCTATTTTTTCTTTTTTCTATTTTTTCTTTTTTGTCTATTTTCTCTTCTCTTTTTTCCTCTATTTTCTCACTTTTTTCTATTTTATTTTCTCTTTTCTTTTCTTTTTCTATTTTGTTTTTTCCTCTATTTTCTCTTTTTTTCCTCTATTTTCTCCTCCAGCTTCAGCCACCTCCACGGGCTCTTTTCCCCCTTAATTCTGATTTCCTCCAGTTTCGCCAACTCACACCGGCTCTTTTTTTTCCTCTCTTTTCTCCTCTTTTCTCACTTCTTCCTCCTCTTCCTCGCGGTTGCCCTGCCCAGCACCTCCATCCTGGCCGAGGCCCTTTACCAAAAAGTCCTTTTTTTCCCCCAGCAGCCCTGGCTGGAGGAAAAAAAAAAAAAAAAAAAAAGAAACCTCCCTGATTTCTCTCTTCAAGCCGTTCATCTTGCTCCCTGCCAAGGTTTATCTTCGCTCTTGATTTTTCCTTTTTTCCCCCAATTATCTCCTCTCTTAAGCCATCTTCCTTTGCCAGCCATCTTCTGTCTTGTCTTAAAATGCCGCATTTCACCCCAAACTCTCCCGGAACACCCGCACCCCGCCTGCGCTCCCGCTTAGGAGAGATGAGGAAAAAGCCCGTAACAGCTTTTCCTCCAAGAAAGCAGCTTTAGGAGCTTTTCACAAAAATTAAAACAACTTTAAGAGATTTTTTTTCAAAAATTAAAACAGCTTTAGGAGCTTTTGACAAAAATTAAAACAGCTTTAGGAGCTTTTTTAAAAGAAAACAGCTTTAAGAGCGGGGTTTGCTTTTTTTTTTCTTTAAAGTAAAGCAGCTTTGAAAGCTTTCTTTCATTAAAAATTGCCCTGGTTTGCTCCGGCTTTTCCAAACTATCAAATTACAATTCTTTAAGAATTAAAAAAAAAAACAACCCAGCTTCGAGAGCTTCTTTTTCTTAAAACAGCCTTAAGAGCTTCAGTTTTTAACAAGAAAACAGCTTTAAGAGCTTTTTTTAAAAAAAATAAAGCAGCTTTGAGAGTTTTGTTCCCATGAAAAAAGTGCTCTAGCTCGCTCTGGCTTTTCCAAGCGATGGAATCGCCATATTTGAAGAATTTGAGAAAAGAAAACACAGCTTTAAGAGCGTTTTTTCTTTTCCTTTAAAGGAAACAGCTTTCAGATTTTTTTTTCCAGAAATACAGCAGCTTCGCCAGCTTTTTTTTTTAAAAATAATACAGCTTTAAGAGCTTTCTCAAAAATACAGCAGCTCCAAGAGCTTTTTTCCAGAAATAAAGAAGCTGCGCAAGCTTTTTTGCAGAAATACAGCAGCTTTAAGAGCTTTTTTCCAAAAATACAGCAGCTTCGCGAGCTTTTTTTAAGAAATAAAGCGGCTCTAGGAGCTTTTTTTCAGGAATAAAGCAGCTTTAAGAGCTTTTTTTTAAAAAATAAATAAATAAATAAAGCAGCTCAAGGAGCTTTTCCCCAAAAACGCAGCAGCTCTAAAAGCTTCTTTGCGGAAAATAAAGCAGCTTTAAGAGCTTTTTCCCCAAACCGCAGCAGCTCCCGCCCCGCACGCGTCCCTTATAGCGCAGATTCACGTCACCGCCGCTGCTGCTGCTTCCGCGGGGAGGGGGAAGAAAATAGTCCTCCAAATCACTGAAAAAATTAAAAAAAATAAATTAAAAAATTCAATCCTGCCCCAGCATGCGAGAAAACTTTTAATTTTTCATCCCCCCCCCCCCCCCCATCATCGGCAGCAGGAGGCCTTCGGCCACCCCCCATGTTTTAGCGTGGAAATGGTTAAATTTAACACCAAGGTTTTGCTCGATTTTGCCTGTTCTGGTCCAAAAAAAAAAAAAAAAACCCAATCAAAAAAAAACCCGAACAGCTCTGACCTTTCCGAATTATTTTAGAGCGTTTTCATTATTTATTTAATAATAGTTAACACTGTTTTCGCTTTTGCTGTGTCATGGTTCCAGGCCCTTGCAAAAAAGGCCCCTTTTGTTCCCAAAACGGCCACGAATTTTGGGGGAAAAAAACCAAAACCTTTTTCCCCCCAACCTATTTCCCCTGTTTCCAGCAAAGCCCAAACCACCCTTTTTTTACCCCAAAATCTCCACATTTCGCAGAGTTTCAGGGCCACGCTGAGTCAAGGCATGGCATCTTGCCAACCAGGTGAAAATAAAATTTAAAAATCCTTTTTTTGGGGCATTCTGAAGCGTTTCTGGGCAGAAACAACAACCCAAAAGCGCTGACGGGGAGGACAACCCCCCCCCCCAAACCTGTAATTAAAGCCGATCCTGGGCTAATTAAAGCTGCTGACAAAGCCAATGAGGCATTCAGGAGACGCAGGGCGTTTCCTGTGGGAAAAGATATTTTGCTGTTATTAATTTTTTTTCTGCATTAATCTGCTATTAAGACCCACAAAATTGGGCTTTTTTCCACCATTTCAGCCAGAGGGAGGGGCCTCCCCGTATTTTTGGTGGGGATTGAATCTGAATGGTGATTTTTGCAGCAATGATTTGCCCCTTTCTGGCTGCTTTTAAGCACATAAACACTTTCCTTGATTTCAACTTTAAAATTATTTTACCGACTGCGACAGAGTTCACGGTTTTTGCATGGAAATGCCCCCAAAAGCTGCTTTTCCCCCAGGGGCTGGGCCTGGAGGATCCATTTTAAGGCATTTCGCTTCAGAAAGGTGAATCTGGTTTTCACCGAAACCGGAGTTTTTATCAGAAAGAGAGTAAAAAGGCCCAGCTGAATGAAAAACCTGGGTTTTGTGGTGTTTTGTTTTTTTTTTTTAAACTGGGATAACTCTACAAATCTTCAAAATGAGCCCTAAAGAGGCCAAACAGCCCCACCAGCACTTTTGGGCCGATTCAAGTCATTTTTGAGGCCCAGGGAACAGATTTTGGCCCTGACTCAGCACAGAACCCATGAGAGGGGGATCTCAAAACCCAGCCCTGAGCTGAAAAATGCAGGTTTTCAACTTTTTTTTTACCCAGACAGACCATTTTTGAGCCCACAAGGAGGGGGCTCCTTCACACACACACCCCCAGCCCACTCTCCACAGAGTTTTAGGGTGAACACCCCCCCCAGTTCTTCACCCTTTTCCAATCCTGAAAGCATCATTTTCCAGAGACCTTTCTCCCTCATGACAACCAGCCCTTTTTAACTTTCCACACAAAAATTACCTCACAAAAGGGGGGGGAAAGGGGGCACTTTATCGCATTCCCCGCACCCATCCCAACCCGGGAGCCCCAAACCATCGCTAAAACTGCACAAAAACCCCTTCCCTAATGCCCCACCTAAACTTTAACTTTATACCTTTTCCACGCCATTTACAGGCAAAAAAAAAAAAACCCTACCAAAAAAAAAAAACCCCACAGGAATTTAAGGGGCGGCCCCGACCGGCGGAGGAATACGCGAGGAGGCACCTCCCGCGGTGATGCGGCTCCTCGACCGGTTCTAACCGGCTTCGGCCGGTCCGGCCGCTGCGGGTGGCGCAGCGTTCCGCTGCGCATGCGCCGTCCTCACCCCGCCCACCGGCCCTGCCGCAGTGCCGCGGGAGGCGGCGGCGTGGGCGGACGTGGGGCGTGTTCGCTCCTTCCCGTCCCTTCCCACCCCAAAATGGGGGGGGGGGGGGGTTTAAACTATCCCCCCATCAGCTGACGCAGAGCGCCATCTCCAGCCTGCAGCGAGAAGCCGGGAGAGACGAAAAAGTAAAAAAAAACCCCACCAAACCCCTTTTCCCCCTTGATTTTACCTCAGAATTCCCCCCCCCCCGCGCGGCCTTCGCCCTAAAACCGCCACCCAACGCCTGGGCGCGTCCCTGGTGGCTCTCCAACAAAAAAACACCCGTCATTTTATTCATAAATAAGGCGCAAATGGCGTTTTCGACACCCGAGTGGCCCGTCCTCCCCCTGAGGAAAGAGGGGAGGGAACAGAACGTCCTCGGCGGTTTCCCTCAGGAAGCCATTTTCCAAAATAGTTACTTAAATCACCCAAATATTTATATTTCCCCCCTTCTCAGTTTGTAAACTGGCTCAATTTCAGCCCCTACCTGTGTCCCACGTTAATACTTAAACACCCCCTTTCAGACCACAAATCACCGATTCTCCCTTAAAATAACCAGTAATTTGGGGCTGAGGCAGTTTTGCTGCAGAGCAGTGGGTGTGCTGGGGTTTTATTTGTAACGAAATGCTGTGAAGTTGGTTAAAAATAGCTCCCAGCTGGGGGGGGGAGGGGGTGAGGGAAAAAAATAGGGTTAAATAGCAAAATAGTTGAATTTTGGGGGGGGTGGGGTGTGCCCAGGGCGCGACCCATGAAGGCAGAACGGGAGAAGGAGAGCGGTGACCCAAAACTGTCTGGATTTGCCCCAAAGGAGGCCGCGGGGTGTGCAAGGTGTGTGCGGCATCGAGGTGCTCGCTCGTTAGTGCTAACGAAGGGAGGGCCCCCCGTGAAACACGAGGCCCTGTGTTATGCACACACATGTGCCCCCTTGTGAAACACAAGGCCCCGTGACACACACACACGTGTGTGCCCCCCAGGAAACACGAGGCCCTGCGTCACGCACACATGTGTGTCCCCGTGAAACACGAGCCCCTGTGACATGCACACGCGTGTGCGTCCCCGTGCCCCCCCCCATGTCCCCAGCCCTAAAATGGCCGCTGCCACATGGAGCCACCATTTGGCAACGCTGCCCAATTAGCCCCAAAATGCCCTGAATTAGCCCCAAAAATGCCCTGGTCATCCTGAATTTCCCTGAATTAGCCCCAAACTACTCTGAATTAGCCCCAAAAATACCCTGGTCATCCTGAATCTCCCTGAATTAGCCCCAAACTACTCTGAATTAGCCCCCAAAATACCCTGGTCATCCTGAATCTCCCTGAATTAGCCCCAAACTGCCCCAAATTTGTCCCAAACCAGCCCTGACCTGTCCCAAATCACCCCGTATTCACCCCAAACCACCCGACCTGCCCCAAACCGCCCTGAATCGGCCCCAAACCCGGGGGGGTGGGGTGGGTGTGGGTGACAGTGACATTTATTAGTGTGTGTGCGTGGGGGGGTCGGTACAAAGTGTGTGTGGGGGGGTCCCAGACACCCGGGTCCCTTGGGGGGGCTGTGTCCATTGCTGGAGGGGGGGTGGGTGGGTGGGTGTCCCAGTGCTCCCAGTCTGTGCTGGAGGGGGGGGGCTCAGCCCTGCTCCAGCCCGGCCCCCCCTGACACGGGGCTGTAGGACCCCCCACCCCGCCCGAAGAAGGACCCCGAGCGCCGGGGGGGCTTCACCCGCCGCAGCTCCTGCCCTGGGGGGGGAACACACACAAGGCGGGGGGGGGAGTGTGTCAGTGCACGCCTGGGGCCACACTGTGCCCCCCTCCCGGGTGCCAAGGTGCCCTGGGAGCCCCCCCAAGTCCCATATGTCCCCCCCCCAGGGTCCCAGATACCAGGGTGTCCCCATGCCCCCCCCCCAGGTGTCCCAGATACCGAGGTGTCCCCAGTGGCCCCTGTCCCCCCCCCCCCATGTCCCCCTGTGTCCCTGGACTCCTCCATGTCCCCCCAGACCACCCATGTCCTTGGACCCCCCCCCCCGTGTCCCCCCATGTCCCCGGACCCCCCCGTGTCCCCCCAGACCACCCCCTTGTCCCTGGACCCCCCCATAACCCCCCCATATCCCTGGACTCCTCCATGTCCCCCCAGACCCCCCCGTGTCCCCCTGTCCCCCCCCGTGTCCCCCCAGACCACCCCCTTGTCCCTGGACCCCCCCATAACCCCCCAGACCCCCCCCCCCCCGTGTCCCTGGACTCCTCCATGTCCCCCCAGACCCCCCGTGTCCCCCTGTCCCCCCCGTGTCCCTGGACCCCCCCCCGTGTCCCCGGACTCCCCCCCGTGTCCCCCCAGACCCCCCTGGACCCCCCCGTCCCACCCTCCTGCACGTAGTCGATGGTGGCCAAGCGCTGCAGGCGGGGGCGGGTGACGCTCTCCTGCCGCCGCAAGGGGGCGCCCCGCGGAGGGGTCTCGGAGGGGGGCGGGGTCTCAGACGGGGGCGGGGTCTGAGGGGGCGGGGCCTGAGGGGGCGGGGCCGCCCCCCCCAGCTCGATGCAGCATTCGATGAGGGCGCTCATTAGCTCTGCCTGGGGGCGGGGTCAGCACGCGCACTCACACGGACACACACCCCCCCCCAGGGCCCCCCAACTGCACCCCGACCTCCCCCCACTGCTCCCCAGTGCCCCCCAACCACCCCCCAGTGGCCCCAGTGCCCCCCAACTGCCCCCCAACCACCCCCCAATGGCCCCAGTGCTCCCCAACTGCCCCCCAACCACCCCCCAATGGCCCCAGTGCTCCCCAACTGCCCCCAGTGCCCCAAATTGTCCCCCAACCACCTCACACTGCCCCCCAACTGCTCCCCACTGCCCCCATTGTCCCCCAACTGCCCCACACTGCCCCCCAACCACTCCCCACTGCCCCCCGACTACCCCTACTGCCCCCCAACCACTCCCCACTGCCCCAATTGTCCCCCAACCACCTCACACTGCCCCCCAACTGCTCCTCACTGCCCCAATTGTCCCCCGACTACCCACACTGCCCCACACTGCCCCCCAACTGCCCCACACTGCCCCCCAACCACTCCCCACTGCCCCAATTGTCCCCCAACTACCCCCACTGCCCCCCAACTGCTCCTCACTGCCCCAATTGTCCCCCAACCACCTCACACTGCCCCCCAACCACTCCCCACTGCCCCAATTGTCCCCCGACTACCCCCACTGCCCCCCAACTGCCCCACACTGCCCCCCAACCACTCCCCACTGCCCCAATTGTCCCCCGACTACCCCCACTGCCCCCCAACTGCTCCCCACTGCCCCAATTGTCCCCCAACCACCTCACACTGCCCCCCAACTGCCCCACACTGCCCCCCAACCACTCCCCACTGCCCCAATTGTCCCCCTACTACCCCACTGCCCCCCAACCGCTCCCCACTGCCCCAATTGTCCCCCAACCACCTCACACTGCCCCCCAACTGCCCCACACTGCCCCCCAACCACTCCCCACTGCCCCAATTGTCCCCCAACCACCTCACACTGCCCCCCAACTGCGCCTCACTGCCCCAATTGTCCCCCGACTACCCCCACTGCCCCACACTGCCCCCCAACTGCTCCTCACTGCCCCCAATTGTCCCCCAGCCACCCCCCAGTGGCCCCACTGCCCCCCAACCGCCTCCCAACTGTCCCTCAACCGCCCCCCAGTGCCCCCCAACCACCCCCCCCCAACCCGGCACAGCCCCCCTGGGGATCCGTGGGTCTGACCTGGGGGGAGAACACCCGCAGCAGGCGGTTGACGGGGGCACCCTCGTGGTCACCGTCGAACTCCAGCCACAGCTGGGGGGGCCCAACGGCGTCCCCCTCCTGCCCCACGGCGTCCCCCTCCTGCCCCACGGCGCCCACCAGCTCCCAGCACAGCTCGGGGAAGGTCAGCGTCAGCAGCACATGCTGGGGGGGGGGGGAACGACAACACAGGGGGTCATCCCCACGGTGTCCCCCCCTGCCCCACAGCCTCCGCTGTGCCCCACAGCTTCCCCCCAGCGTTCCCCCGCCCCACAGCATCTCTCCAAACCTGCCCCCCCCAGCACCCTACGCCCCCCTCCTCCCAGCCCCACGGTGCCCCCCATCCTGCCCCATAGGCCCCACTCTAGGTCTGATCCAGCCCCATAGCGCCCCCCCCCCCCCCCCGTACCTTCTCCCGGGGGTCGATGATGGTGACGCCATCCAGCCCCACGGCGACGCTGACAGGCCGCAGCCCCCCCCGGCCCAGCAGCCCCCCAGGGGGGCGGTCAATGGCCCCCGGGAAGAAGGCACACCTGGGGGGGGGTGGGGTGGGTGGATGCCTTGGGTCCCCGGGTGCACTTGTGGGGTGCAGGGGGGGGGTGTGTCCCTCCCCAGCCCCCCCAGGTCCATGGGTGAATTAGGGGGGGTCCCGGGGGGTCCCCACTCACCCGTAGTAAGGCAGGGGGTGGCAGCGGCGCAGGAAGGCGCGGTAGAGGGCGGCGGGGGGGGCCTGGGGGCCGGGGGTGCGGGCGAAGGCCTGGAGCAGCCCCTCCTCGGGGGGGGGTGGGCGGGGGCCTCGCCGGCGCAGGGCCCCCCAAAGCCCCCCCCGCCCCGGGGGTGGCGGCAGCAGCTCCCCCAGCAGCGGCCTGGGGTGGGGGGGGGGGAGAAAGGGGGTGAGGGGCTGCCGGGGGGGCTGCAGGGGTGGGGGTCTGTGGGGTGGGAGTCCTGTGGGCATCCAGGGGTGGGAGTCCGTGGGGTGGGGGTCTGTGGGGGTCCAGGGGGGGCTGTGGGTTGTAGGGGTAGGGTCTGTGGGGTGCTGTGGGTCACGGCAGTCTATGGAGCGTGGGTGCTGTGGGTTGTGGGGGTCTGTGGGTGCTGTGGGTCACAGGGGTGGGGGTGCCGTGGGTCAGAGGTGCCGTGGGTGCTAACTGCAGGCTGTGGGGTGTGGAGTGGGGGTCCATGGGATGGGGGTGCCATGGGTGCCGTGGGTGCTAACTGCAGGCTGTGGGGTGCGGAGTGGGGGTCCCTGGGGTGGGGGTGCCGTGGGTCAGGGGTACCGTGGGTGCCGTGGGTGCTGACCGCAGGCTGTGGGGTGCAGAGTGGGGGTCCCTGGGGTGGGGGTCCCTGGGGTGGGGGTGCTGTGGGTGCTGACCGCAGGCTGTGGGGTGCAGAGTGGGGGTCCCTGGGGTGGGGGTGCCGTGGGTGCTGACCGCAGGCTGTGGGGTGCAGAGTGGGGGTCCCTGGGGTGGGGGTCCCTGGGGTGGGGGTCCCTGGGGTGGGGGTGCCGTGGGTACTAACTGCAGGGTGTGGGGTGGGGGTCCGTGGGGTGGGGGTGCTGTGGGTGCTGACCACAGGCTGTGGGGTGTGGAGTGGGGGTCTCTGGGGTGCGGAGTGGGGGTCCATGGGGTGGGGGTCCCTGGGGTGGGGGTGCCGTGGGTCAGGGGTACCGTGGGTGCTAACTGCAGGCTGTGGGGTGTGGAGTGGGGGTCCCTGGGGTGGGGTCCCTGGGGTGGGGGTGCCATGGGTGCTGACCACAGGCTGTGGGGTGTGGAGTGGGGGTCCCTGGGGTGCGGAGTGGGGGTCCCTGGGGTGGGGGTGCCGTGGGTGCTGACCGCAGGCTGTGGGGTGTGGAGTGGGGGTCCCTGGGGTGGGGGTCCCTGGGGTGGGGGTGCCGTGGGTGCTGACCGCAGGCTGTGGGGTGCAGAGTGGGGGTCCCTGGGGTGGGGTCCCTGGGGTGGGGGTCCCTGGGGTGGGGGTGCCGTGGGTGCTAACTGCAGGCTGTGGGGTGCAGAGTGGGGGTCCCTGGGGTGGGGTCCCTGGGGTGGGGGTGCCGTGGGTGCTGACCGCAGGCTGTGGGGTGTGGAGTGGGGGTCCCTGGGGTGGGGTCCCTGGGGTGGGGGTGCCGTGGGTGCTGACCACAGGCTGTGCGGTGTGGAGTGGGGGTCCCTGGGGTGCGGAGTGGGGGTCCCTGGGGTGGGGGTCCCTGGGGTGGGGGTGCCGTGGGTGCTGACCGCAGGCTGTGGGGTGTGGAGTGGGGGTCCCTGGGGTGCGGAGTGGGGGTCCCTGGGGTGGGGTCCCTGGGGTTGGGGTGCCGTGGGTGCTGACCGCAGGCTGTGGGGTGTGGAGTGGGGGTCCCTGGGGTGGGGGTCCCTGGGGTGGGGGTGCCGTGGGTGCTGACCGCAGGCTGTGGGGTGCAGAGTGGGGGTCCCTGGGGTGGGGTCCCTGGGGTGGGGGTGCTGTGGGTGCTGACCGCAGGCTGTGGGGTGCAGAGTGGGGGTCCCTGGGGTGGGGGTCCCTGGGGTGGGGGTGCCGTGGGTACTAACTGCAGGGTGTGGGGTGGGGGTCCGTGGGGTGGGGGTGCCGTGGGTGCTGACCACAGGCTGTGGGGTGTGGAGTGGGGGTCTCTGGGGTGCGGAGTGGGGGTCCATGGGGTGGGGGTCCCTGGGGTGGGGGTGCCGTGGGTCAGGGGTACCGTGGGTGCTAACTGCAGGCTGTGGGGTGTGGAGTGGGGGTCCCTGGGGTGGGGTCCCTGGGGTGGGGGTGCCATGGGTGCTGACCACAGGCTGTGGGGTGTGGAGTGGGGGTCCCTGGGGTGCGGAGTGGGGGTCCCTGGGGTGGGGGTCCCTGGGGTGGGGGTGCCGTGGGTGCTGACCGCAGGCTGTGGGGTGTGGAGTGGGGGTCCCTGGGGTGGGGGTCCCTGGGGTGGGGGTGCCGTGGGTGCTGACCGCAGGCTGTGGGGTGCAGAGTGGGGGTCCCTGGGGTGGGGTCCCTGGGGTGGGGGTGCCGTGGGTGCTGACCGCAGGCTGTGGGGTGTGGAGTGGGGGTCCCTGGGGTGCGGAGTGGGGGTCCCTGGGGTGGGGGTCCCTGGGGTGGGGGTGCCGTGGGTGCTGACCGCAGGCTGTGGGCCGTGTGCTGGCCGTGCTGGAAGGGCCCCAGGCGCAGGCGGCAGACCAGGGCCCCCAGCTCCTCCCCGTCGGGGGGGTCCACGGGGTAGCGCCCCCCCAGCACGTTCCCCCGGGCCTCCTCGTACAGCAGCCGCAGCAGCTCCTCCTCCTCCAGCTGCGGGGACCCGCGCGTCACCACGCGCGTCACCCCGCCGCGCGTCACCCCAAACCCCCAGGGTCCCCCCAGGGCCCCCCCAGGTGCGGGTGTCGTGTCCCCCCCCCACGTCTCGGGGCCCCCCCTCACCTCCAGCTCCTTGCTCTTGGGGAAGAAGACGTTTCTGCGCAGCTGCAGGCAGGGCTCGTCTGGGGACGGGGGCGTGAGAGGGGACCCCGGCACCCCCACACCGGGGGACCCCAACCCAGGGGACCCCCACCCAGGGGGAACCCCCACCCAGGGACCCCCCCACCCGCACTGGGATACCCCCACACCGAGGGGGACCCCTGCCCACAGACCCCCACCCAGGAGACCCCACCCCGTGGACCCCTACCCAGGGATCCCCACCCCATGGACCCCCACACCGTGGCCCCCACCCCCACCCAGGGACCCCCACCCTGGGACCCCCACCCCATGGACCCCCACACAGTGGCCCCCCCACCCAGAGACCCCCACCCTGAGACCCCCACCCAGGGACCTCACTCCAGGGACTCCCACCCTGGGACACCCCCCCCCCCCCAGACCCCCACCCCAGGGACTCCTACTCCAGGGACCCCCACCCCGTGGACCCCCCCCACCCCGTGGACCCCCCCACCAGGGCTCACCCTGGGCAATGTCCGAGTGGGAGCCGAGGCTGAAACGCAGCAGCAGCTCCGGCCATTGCCGGACCAGGCGGAGGGGCCGGTGCCGCGGCTTCAGCTGCACCTCTGGAGCGAGGGGGGGGGGAACACGGGCTGGGACCCCCGACCCACCTGGGACCACGCCCCT
The DNA here is from genome assembly GCF_028858705.1 of Grus americana. Classification (NCBI taxonomy): domain Eukaryota; kingdom Metazoa; phylum Chordata; class Aves; order Gruiformes; family Gruidae; genus Grus; species Grus americana. Next base: position 432,260 of record NC_072886.1, on the reverse strand, counting down.
CACCCCTAGTGCCCCGCCCCCTAAGGCCCCACCCCCACCCATCAGAGCCCCGCCCCTCACCCTGCAGGCCCCGCCCCCACAGGTCCCACCCTCACCCACCAGAGCCCCACCCCACAGGCCCCACCCCACTCATTAGAGCCCCATCCCTGCAGGCCCCACCCCTCACTCACCAGAGCCCCGCCCCCACAGGCCCCGCCCCCACCCACCAGAGCCGCGCCCCTCACCCACCAGAGCCCCGCCCCCACAGCCCCACCCCTCCCTCAGGCCCCGCCCCCACCCACCAGAGCCCCACCCCACACGGGCCCCACCCCCACCCACCAGAGCCCCGCCCCCTGCAGTCCCCGCCCCCACCCACCAGAGCTCTGCCCCCCACCGGCCCCGCCCCTCACCCACCAGAGCCCCCCACAGGCCCCGCCCCTCACCCACCAGAGCCCCGCCCACACAGGCCCCACCCCTCACCCACCAGAGCCCCGCCCCCACAGGCCCCACCCCTCACCCACCAGAGCCCCGCCCCCACACCCCCCACCCCTCCCTCAGGCCCCGCCCCTCACCCACCACAGCCCCACCCCCACAGCCCCACCCCTCCCTCAGGCCCCGCCCCCACCCACCAGAGCCCCACCCCACACGGGCCCCGCCCCCACCCACCAGAGCCCCGCCCACACAGGCCCCGCCCCTCACCCACCAGAGCTCTGCCCCCCACCGGCCCTGCCCCTCCCGCAGGCCCCGCCCCTCGCCCACCAGAGCCCCGCCCCCCGCAGGCCCCGCCCCTCCCGCCGGCCCCGCCCCTCACCCAGCAGCGGGGAGCCCAACCAGAGCGCGAGCGCCTCGCTGGCGCTGGGGGGGAGGCGTAGCGCCCCCTGCAGGCGGCGCAGCAGCTCCCCGGCCGTGGGCCCCGGCGGCGGCTCCAGCGCCAGCGGCACCGCGGATCCGTCCGGCAGGAAGGCCAGAGCCGCGGGGGCTGCGGGGGCGTGGCGGGGGCTCCCACGGGGCTCCCACGGCACCCCCACGGCACCCCCCGGGGACCTCACAACACCCACGGCACCCTCACAGGGACCCCACGGCACCCCCACGGGGCTCCTACGGCATCCCCACGGCACCCCCGGGGACCCCACGACACCCACGGCACCCGCATGGCACCCCACGGGGACCCCACGGGACTCCCGACACCCTCACAGGGACCCCACGGCACCCCCACGGGGACCCCACGACACCCACGGCATCCCCACGGCACCTCCATGGCATCCCCAGCACCCTCACAGGGACCCCACGGCACCCCCACGGGGACCCCATGACACCCACGGCATCCCCACGGCACCCCCATGGGGCTCCCACGGCATCCCCACGGCACCCCCGGGGACCCCACGGGACTCTCGATACCCTCACAGGGACCCCACAGCACCCCCACGGGGCTCCTACGGCATCCCCACGGCACCCCCTGGGGACCCCACGGGACTCTCGACACCCTCACAGGGACCCCCTGGTACACCCGGCACCCCCACGGGGTCCCCACGGCACCCCCAGGCACCCCCACGGCACCCCCACGGTACAGCCGGCACCCCCACGGGGATCCCACGGCACCCCCCGGTACCCCCCCGGCACCCCCCCGGCACCCCCACGGCATCCCCCGGGGGACCCCACGACACCCACGACACCCCCAGGGCACCCACGGCACCCCCACGGGGACCCCCGACACCCAGAAGGGTCCCCACGGGACCCCTGACACCCTCACGGGACCTCCGACCCCCCCACGGAGACCCCACGGCACCGTCACAGGGACCCCCAAGGGACCCACGGGGACCCCCGACCCCCCCACGGGGACCCCCCCGTGACCAGTGACCCCCCCCCACGGGGGACACCCCCCCCCCCCGCCCGGCTGCCCCATCACTCCCCGGTGCCCTAAGCCCCGCCCCCAGCGGCCCCTGGCCCCGCCCCCTCACCGGCAGCGCCGGGGGGCGCGGACGCCCCCTCCCCCTCCCCCTCCATGCGCGGGGTCGGGGTCGCGGTGGGGTCAGCGCGGGGTCACGCCGGGGTCAAGGCTCCGGGCGTTTCGCGCGCGGGTCCCGCGCCGGGCGGAAGCGCCGCGGGTGGAGGGGGAGGAGCCACGTCCCGCCACGCCCCGCCCAGGGCGGCCACAAGAGGAGGCGGCGACGGCGGCGGCGCCCCCTGGCGGAGGGGAGGACTCGGAGGGCCGGAGGGGTCCCGGGGGGGGGGGTCCCGGGGTTTGGGGGGGTCTCGGGGTTTGGGGGGTCCCGGGGTTTGGGGGGACCCGGGGGGGTCCGGGGGGGTCCCGGGGTTTGGGGGGGGTCCCGGGGTTTGGGGGGGTCCCGGGGGGGGGTCCGGGGGGGTCCCGGGGTTTGGGGGGTCCCGGAGTTTGGGGGGTCCCGGGGGGTCCCGGGGCTTGGGGGGGTCTCAGGGGGTCCCGGGTTTTGGGGTGTCCCGGGGGGGTCCCGAGGTCTCGGGGGGATCCCGGGGTTTGGGGGGTCCCAGGGCTTGGGGGGGGTCCCAGGGAGGTCCAGGGGTTTGGGGGTTCCCGGGGGGGTTCCCGAGGTTTGGGGGGACCCAGAGTTTGGGGGGTCCCGGGGGGGACCCAGAATTTGGGGTGTCCTTGGAGGGGCCCCGAGGTTTGGGGGGGCCCTGGGGTTTGGGGGGGTCCTGGGGTTTGGGGGTTCCCGGGAGGTCCTGGCTTTAGGGGGGTCCCGGGATTTGGGGGTTCCCGCGGGGTCCCGGGGTTTGGGGGGGTTCCGGGATTTGGGGGGGTCCCGGGGGGGCGGCGCAGGAAGAGGCAGAGCCGCTGTACGAAGTATAGAACCGTGTATTCCTCTGTGCGCGGCGGAGGGGGGGGGGCCCATGGGGGGGGGGGGGGCCCTTGGGGGGGGGGGTGTCTCGGGGAAAGTTTGGGGGGGCCCCGAGGAGGGGGGGGGGGGGTTGGTCCCGACCCCAATCGCAGCTTTAGAAATTAAAAAATAAACCCGGGGGGGGGTGGTAAAAAAAACCAAGAAAAAGGGGTTCGGGCAGGGCAAAGGGGGGGGGGGGGCTGCATCGCCCTTCCCCCCCCACACACTGGGGCCCTCGGACCCCCCCCCCCCCGGGTTTGCGGGGAGCCCCCGTCCCCGCGCCCCCCTTTTCCCTCGGGGGGATGGTGGTGGTGTTGGGGGGGGGGTGGGGACACACACGACGGCAGAGGTGTCACCCTGGGGGGGGGGTGGGGTGTTGACATCCCGCAGGAGGGGGGGGGGGGTGGGGGGGGTCCGGGTTTTTTTTTGGGGGGGGGGGGTGGGGTAGTCGGGGTGACATCCCCCGCTTTTCCCCCCCCCCTTTTCCCCCCCTGCTTTCTCCCCCCCCCCCCCAAAAAAAATCTAGACGTAGTACTCCTTGTCCTTGTTGCGTCGCGCCTTGCCGGGCGCTTTGGGGGGCGCGGGGGGCACCTTTTCTTTTGGGGTCCCCCCACCGGAAGAAGGTACGGAAACGTTGGGGACTCCCCCGGGGGTCCCGGTTAAAACCGCTGCGGTCGCGGCGACGGAAGAAGGGGCTGCTCCGATGTAATGGCGGCTTTGGTCCACCTGGTAGGAGCCTTCGTCCCTGTTGCGGTACTTGTACATGGCGTAGAGGAGGATGAGGATGCAGAGCGCGGCGGCGGCCACGATACCGACCACCATGCCGGTTGTCCCGCCGGCTTCCCTCACCACCTCCACGGCGCCGGGCGCTACGGCTGTAGGGACAGCGGGACGACGCGTCACCGG
>NC_072886.1:411020-423520 GCF_028858705.1 Grus americana | reverse complement strand
TCACCGGCTCTTGCGCACACCCACGGCTGAGCGCGTTCCTCCGCGCACCGGCGCGCGTGCGAGCGTGTCCGCACGCGTGCGTGCCCCGGGCTCCCCCGCCCCTCCCTCGCACGCGCGTGGGGTGGCGTGTGATCGCGCGTGGGAAGGGCTGGGTGGGGGTGGGGGTGCGTGTGGGGGGTTGGGGGTTGTTGGGCGTGCCCCGGGCTGGCGTGCGAAGGCGTGTCGCACGCGCGTGTGCCCGGGGCGCCCCCCGCGGAGGAGCACCCACCTGTGCCGGGTTCACACTCCTCCAGGTCCTCGTCGTCGCTCGGGCACTCGGCCGAGGCCACCAGCAGGTCGTCCGTGTTCTGGGGGGGGGGGGGGGGCACACATTGGGGGGAGGGGTGGGGGGCACCGCCGACCCTCCCCCGCACAGCGCACCCCAGCGTGGGATGCCCCTCCCCCCATCTCTCCCCTCCCCCATTCAGCTCACCCCTCCCCCCATACAGCCCCTATAGCCCCCAGCCCCCCCATAACCACCCCTCCCCCCCATATCCCCCATCCCCCCCAATAACCCTCATCCCCCCTCCCCCACATCCCCCCTCCCCCCATATCTCCCCTCCCCCCCCACATCCCCCTCCCCCCATATCCCCCCATATCCCCCCTCCCCCCATACCCCCCCATATCCCCCCTCACCCCCCACATCCCCCCTCCCCCCACATCCCCCATCCCCTCCCCCACACCCCCTCCCCCCCCATATCCCCCCAATCCCCCCCTCCCCCACCCCCTCTTTTATTTTTTTTTTTTTGGGGGGTGTTTTTTGGGGGTTTTTTTGTTTTTTTTTTTTTTTGTTTTGGGGGGGTTTGGTTTTTTTTCTGTTTTTTGGGGGTGTTTTTTTTTTTGTTTGTTTTTTGGGTGTTTTTGGGGTTTTTTTTGGGGGGGGGGTTGGGGGTTTTTTTGGGTTTTTTTTTTGTGTTTTTTTTTTTCTTTGTTTTTTACCTGCGCGACGGCGTCGCGAAGGGTGGGCGACCGCCCGCGGCGGGTGGTGGTGGTGGCCATGGTGGTGGTGGTCTCCATGATGGTGGTGGCCATATCGGGCGGAGCCGGGGTGGCCCCCGGGGGCGCGGGGGGTACGGGGGGGGGTTCCCCCACCAATCGTAGGTCACCCTCCAGTCGCACGCGCGGGTGCCCCTCGGCCGCCAGCGCCAAAAGCTTCAGCCCGTTGTAATAAAGTCCCGAGAGTTGGCCCTGGAAGGGGCGGCCGCGATCGCGACCCCCGACTCGCACGGCCGCCTGGCTGTTGAAAATGGTGAGCTGCCGGCCTGCGGGGGAGGGGGAAGAAGAGTCGCACCACGGGGCCCGGCGTCGCACGGGGACGGGGAGGGGGGGGGGGGGAACCCTCGTCGTGTGTGGGGGGAACCCTCCGTGCGCTCGAGAGGAAAGGGGGAGGGGGGAGCGGGGGCCGGCGCGGGCGTTGCACGAGGGTCGCGGGGCGTCGATGGCCAGCGCGTGCGTTGCACGAGGGCCGGTGTGTGTGTTGCACGAGGGCTGTGGTGTGTTTACGGCTGGGGTGTGTGTTGCACGAGGGCCGGTGTGTGTGTTGCACAAGGGCTGTGGTGTGTTTACGGCTGGGGTGTGTGTTGCACGAGGGCCGGTGTGTGTGTTGCACGAGGGCTGTGGTGTGTTTATGGCTGGGGTGTGTGTTGCACGAGGGCCGGTGTGTGTGTGTGTTGCACGAGGGCTGTGGTGTGTTTACGGCTGGGGTGTGTGTTGCACGAGGGCCAGTGTGTGTGTGTGTTGCACGAGGGCTGTGGTGTGTTTACGGCTGGGGTGTGTGTTGCACGAGGGCCGGGGTGTGTGTGTGTTGCACGAGGGCTGTGGTGTGTTTACGGCTGGGGTGTGTGTTGCACGAGGGCCGGTGTGTGTGTTGCACAAGGGCTGTGGTGTGTTTACGGCTGGGGTGTGTGTTGCACGAGGGCCGGTGTGTGTGTTGTATGAAGGCCGTGGTGTATCGATGGCTGGCGTGTGTGTTGCACGAGGGCTGATGTGTGTGTTGCACGAGGGCTGCGGTGTATCGATGGCCGGCATGTGCATTGCACGAGGGCTGATGTGTGTGTTGTAAGAGGGTCACAGTGCATCAACGGCCATCGTGCATGTTGCACAAGGGCCATTGTGCGCATTGCACAAGGGCCGGCGTGTGTGTTGTACAAGGGCCACAGTGTATCGACAGCCGTCATGCATGTTGCACGAGGGCCATGGGGTGTTGACAGCCGGTGCGCATGTTGCACGAGGGCTGATGTGTGTGTTGTACGAGGGCCGTGGTGTATTGATGGCCAGTGTGTGCGTTGCACGAGGGCCGATGTGTGTGTTGCACGAGGGCCACGGTGTATCGATGGCCGGCATGTGCGTTGCACGAGGGCCAGCGTGTGTGTTGTACGAGGGCCGTGGGGTATCGACAGCTATTGTACGCGTTGCACGAGGGCCGATGTGTGTGTTGTATGAGGGTCACAGCGTATCGAGGGCCATCGTGCATGTTGCATGAGGGCCGGCGTGTGTGTTGCACGAGGGCCAATATGTGTGTTGTACGAGGGCCGCGGTGTATCAATGGCCGCTGTGCGTGTTGCACAAGGGCTGGTGTGGGCGTTGTACGAGGGCCGCGGTGTATTGACGGCCATCATGCATGTTGCACGAGGGCTGGCGTGTGTGTTGCACGAGGGCCACGGTGTATCGATGGCCGGTGTGTGTGTTGCATGAGGGCAGGCGTGTGCATTGCACGAGGGCCGACATGTGCATTGCACGAGGGCTGCAGGGCATCAACGCCCACCATGCACATTGTACGAGGGCTGATGCGTGTGTTGCACGAGGGCCGTGGTGTATCAACGGCCACCATGCACGTTGCACGAGGGCCGACGTGCATTGCACAAGGGCCACCTGCGTGCTCCACAAGCATATGTCGCATGAGGGGCATCTGTGCGCTGCACAAGCGTGCATCGCACGAGGGCCGCGGGGCGCTTTGCTCCAGGACGCGTAGCCCGAGAACCGCGCGTGCAACGCACCGGCTGTGCGCACCGCGCCGTTTGCACGACCGCGCCGTGCGGTAAGGGGCCACGAGCGCTTCGCACGAGGGGTCCCACCCTGCCTCCCGCTTGCACGAGGAGCGGCACTGCGCACCCCCCCCGCCGCCCCTCCCCCCCCCACATGTGCCCCTCCCCCAATGTGCCCCTCCCCCACATGTGCCCCCCCCTCGTGTGCCCCTCCCCCACCACATCCGCCCCTCCCCACGTGTGCCCCTCTCCCAGTGTGCCCCTCCCCCACGTGTGCCCCTCCCCCACGTGTGCCCCTCCCCCCACATGTGCCCCTCCCCCCCCGTGCCCCTCCCCCCCCCGTTAAAGGGACCCCAACACCCTCCCAGCCCCTTTAACCCTCTGAGCTGCGCCCGGGGGGGGGGGGCCCCCTCATTTTGGGCTCAATTTGGCCGGTTTCGGTTCAGCTGGGGGTGGGCGGGGCAGAAGGGGTGGGGGGGGGGTGGGGGGGAGGAATCCTGCCTGAGCGAGGCCGGGGCGTGCGAGAACGAACGCGCGCGAACGTGCGAGGGCGCGGGCGAGGGCGCGTGCGAAGCCTCGCACGGCCCCTCGCCCGCGCTCTCGACGCCTCGCGCGCGTTCCGGTTTTCGTGCGCGTGCCCCCCCCCCCCCCCCATAACTAATCACCGGGCCAATTAGTGTCACTAATTAGTGCGGTTATTACGCGGGTTTTAGCTTCGTTTATGCTGGTTTAGGGGGGGAGGGGCGGGGGGGGGGGGGGCGGCAGCACTCAAAGGGTTAAAGCGCGGTTTAGGGGGCGGTTAAGTTCGTTAGCGTCCCTTTAACCAGGCGGGTTAACGGGTTAAACCGGGTTAATGAGGGTTAATGAGGGGGGGGGCGGGGCTGAGCCCACCCGCCAACACATCTGGGGGGAGGGGGGGTGGGTTTGTGTCATCCCCCCCCCCCCACCACCACCCTGGATGGTTGGGCCCTGGGGGGAGGGGGGGGGCAAGAGCTGGGGGACACCCCAAAAATGTGGGTGCTCGAACAGCTGGGTGCCCCCCCCCAAAAAAAAATTTGGGTGCTCAAACAGCTGGCACCCAAACACCCGGGTGCCAAACATCTGGGTGCCCAGATAGCTGGGTGCCAAACATCTGGCTCCGAGACACCTGGGTGCCCGAACAGCTGGGAGCCCGAACATCTGGCTCCGAGACACCCAGGTGCCCAAACATCTGGGTGCCCAAACAGTTGGGTCTCCAAACATCTGGCTCGCAAACATCTGGGTGCCTGAACATCTGGGAGCCCGAACATCTGGGTGCCCAAATGTCTGGGTGCCCAAACATCCAGGTGCCAAACATCTGGCTCCCAAGCATCTGGATGCCCAGACATCCGGCTCCCAAACATCTGGATGCCCAGGCATCCAGGTGCCAGAACATCTGGGTGCCAAACAGCTGGGTGCCAAACAGCTGGGTGCCAAACAGCTGGGTGCCCAGTCACCTGGGTGCCCAAACATCTGGGTACCAGACACCCAGATGCCCAAACAGCTGGATGCCCAGACATCTGGACGCCCAAACATCTGGATGCCCAGACACCCGGGTGCCAAATATCTGGGTGCCAAACACCCGGCTCCCAGACACCCGGGTGCCCAGACATCTGGCACCCAAACATCTGGACACCCAAACACCTGGATGCCCAGACATCTGGCTCCCAGACACCCAGGTGCCCAAACATCTGGGTGCCCAAACATTTGGCTCCCAAAACATCTGGATGCCCAGACACCCGGGTGCCCAAACATCCGGACACCCAAACATCTGGATGCCCAGACATCTGGCTCCCAGACACCCAGGTGCCCAAACATCTGGGTGCCCAAACATCTGGCTCCCAAAACATCTGGATGCCCAGACACCTGGGTGCCCAAACATCTGGATGCCCAGACATCTGGCTCCCCAAACATCTGGACACCCAAGCATCTGGATGCCCAAACATCTGGACGCACAAACATCTGGATGCCCAGACACCCAGGTGCCCAAACACCCGGACACCCAAACATCTGGCGCCCAAACATCTGGACACCCAAACATCCGGGCGCCCAAACATCTGGCTCCCAAACATCTGGACACCCAAACATCTGGACACCCAAACATCTGGGCGCCCAAACATCTGGCGCCCAAACATCTGGCTCCCAAACATCTGGACACCCAAACATCTGGGCGCCCAAACATCTGGCGCCCAAACATCTGGCGCCCAAACATCTGGACGCCCAGACACTTGGGTGCCCAAACATCTGGACACCCAAACATCTGGCTCCTAAACATCTGGACGCCCAAACATCTGGACGCCCAAACATCTGGACGCCCAGACACCTGGACACCCAAACATCTGGACGCCCAGACACCTGGCTCCCAAACATCTGGACACCCAAACATCTGGCTCCCAAACATCTGGACACCCAAACATCTGGCTCCCAAACATCTGGACGCCCAAACATCTGGCTCCCAAACATCTGGACGCCCAGACACCTGGCTCCCAGACCCCCCAGCTACCCAAACCGGGTGCTCCGGCCGCCCGGCTGGCGGGTGGGTGGGTGGGGGTGGGGTGCGGTCCCGCAGGGTTTGGGGGGGTGCGGGGGCGTGCGGGGGGGGGGGTGGGTGGGGCGGGCGGCGCTGCGGGCGCGCGTTACCTTTGTCGAGCAGCCACTCATCGACCACCCGCCCCAGGCGGTAGGGGATGCGCTGCCGCGCCAGCGCCAGCCGCTCGCTGTCCCCGCTGCCTTCGGAGGGAGGAGAAGAGGGGTTACGGCACGCGGCGCCGCCGTGACATCACGGGCAGCCGCCGCGGTGACGTCGCGGGTATGGCCGCCGCGGCGGTGACATCACGGGCATGGCCGCCGCCGCGGTGACGTCACGGCGGTCTGGGCTTTGCCGCGGGGCAGGGGGGGCGGTGTCGGTCGGTCGCCGTCGGCCACTGACGTCACCGTAACGGGACTATGATGTCACCGTTGGCGTACGCGGTCGGCCTCGCCGCGGCACGGCTGGGACCTCGCCGCCGCTGGCGGCACCGGCGGGGACAGAAGCGTGACGTCACCGCCGCCATCACGGCGGCGCGGTCGGTGCCGCGGCGTCGCCGTTGGCGTCGCCGTGCCGTGGCGTCACCGCTGAGGTCACCGGGCCACCACCGTGATGTCACCGGGGTGGGGGTGGGGGGCGTCACAGCCGGGACGTGGCCGCGTTCGGGGCGGGGGAGGGGTGGGGGTGGGGGGTTTATGCGGCGTTTAGGGGGGGCGTTGGGGGGGGGGGGGGGGCCCCTTCGTTAGCGCCCTCGTTAGGCTTGTTAGTGGGGGGGGGGGAGGGGGCATCTGGCACATCCAGAGGGTATGGGGGGGCTATAGGGGGCTATGGGGGTTCTATAGGGTTCTATAGGGGGCTATAGGGGGCTATGGGGGGCTATGGGGGTTCTATAGGGTTCTATAGGGGTTCTGTAGGGGGCTATAGGGGCTCTATTGGGGTTCTATAGGGGCTATAGGGGTTCTATAGGGGTTCTATAGGGGTTCTATGGGGGGCTATAGGGGTTCTATAGGGGTTCTATAGGGGTTCTATGGGGGGCTATAGGGGTTCTATAGGGGCTATGGGGGGCTATAGGGGTTCTATAGGGGTTCTATAGGGGTTCTATGGGGGTTCAGGGGAAACTATAGGGGTTCTATAGGGGTTCTATAGGGGCTATAGGGGTCCTATAGGGGGCTATAGGGGCTATGGGGGCCTATAGGGGTTCTATAGGGGTTCAGGGGAAACTATAGGGGTTCTATAGGGGGGTATAGGGGTTCTATAGGGGTTCAGGGGAAACTATAGGGGTTCTATAGGGGGGTATAGGGGTTCTATAGGGGTTCTATAGGGGTTCTATAAGGGCTATGGGGGCTATAGGGGTTCTATAGGGGCTCTATAGGGGTTCTATAGGGGTTCTATAGGGGCTATGGGGGCTATAGGGGTTCTATAGGGGCTCTATAGGGGTTCTATAGGGGTTCTATAGGGGCTATGGGGGCTATAGGGGTTCTATAGGGGCTATGGGAGGCTATAGGGGTTCTATAGGGGTTCAGGGGAAACTATAGGGGTTCTATAGGGGTTCTATAAGGGCTATGGGGGCTATAGGGGTTCTATAGGGGCTCTATAGGGGTCACAGGAGGCCTAAAGGGGGTCCAGGGACCTATAAGGGTGCTGCAGGGGCCTATAGGGAGGGCTATAGAGTGCCTGTGGGTGCTATAGGGGAGCTTTGGGGTGCCCACGGGTGCTATAGGGTGCTACGGCGTATCTCTAAGTGCTGTACGTGCCCTTAAGTGCTCCAGGGCGCCCATGGGTGCCATAGGGTGTTTCTGGGGTGCCTATGGGTGCCATAGGGTGTCTTTGGGGTGCCATAGGGTGGTGCCTATGGGTGCCATAGGGTGTCTTTGGGGTGCCATAGGTTGTCTCTGGGGTGCCTATGGGTGCCATAGGGTGTCTTTGGGGTGCCATAGGGTGCTATAGGGTGTCTTTGGGATGTCTCTAAGCGCTCCAGGGCACCCATGGGTGCCACGGGATGGCTCTGGGGTGCCTATGGGTGCTATAGGATATCTTTGGGGTGCCATAGGGTGCCATAGGGTGTCTTTGGGGTGTCTCTAAGTGCTCCAGGGCACCCATGGGTGCCATAGGGTGTCCCGGGGGTGCCATAGGGTGCTATAGGGTGTCTTTGGGGTTCCATAGGGTGCCATAGGGTGTCTCTGGGGTGTCTCTAAGCGCTCCAGGGCACCCATGGGTGCCACGGGATGGCTCCGGGATGCCCGTGCTCGCCATAGGGTGTCCCCGGGGTGCCATAGGGTGCTATAGGGTGTCTTTGGGGTTCCATAGGGTGCCATAGGGTGTCTCTGGGGTGTCTCTAAGTGCTCCAGGGCACCCATGGGTGCCATAGGGTGTCCCTGGGGTGCCATAGGGTGCTATAGGGTGTCTTTGGGGTTCCATAGGGTGCCATAGGGTGTCCCTGGGGTGCCATAGGGTGTCTCTAAGCGCTCCAGGGCACCCATGGGTGCCACGGGATGGCTCCGGGATGCCCGTGCTCGCCATAGGGTGTCCCCGGGGTGCCCGCGAGTGCTGTGGGTGTCCCCGTGGGTGCCTCCATGGGTGCCCCCACCCCCCCACCCCACCGTGGGTGCCCCCGGGGGTGCCGTGGTACCTGGGGGGTAGCGCTCGTGCAGGGGGCCGCCGTCCACCTGGAGGGTGGCGTTGCCGCCGCTGCGGGTGAAGCGGACGACGTGGAATCGCCCGTCGCTGACGGCCGCCCCCCGCTCCTCCAGCGCGATGTCCTCGGTGCCCACGTTGAACAGCACCCCCACGGCACCCTGCGCCTGCGCGTGTGTGTGTGGGGGGGGCACCCATGGGTCCCTGCCCCATACCCGTGGGTCTCTGCCCCACGGTCAGCCCACACAGACCCCCCCCCCCCCCCACCCACCACCCCCTCCGCCAACACACGCTGGGGTCCCTCCTGCAGCGGTTGGGGGGGCAATGGGGACCCTCCTGCCCCACATCTGCCCCACATCTGCCCCACATCTGCCCCACACCCCCCCACACACACACCAGGGTCCCTCCTGTGGTGGGTGAAGGACCCCCCCCTGCCCCACAGATGGGGGACAACCCCCCCCCTCCCCAAATCGGGTGTCGGGGGCCCCCCCAGCCCCACACGCTAACGAAGGCAGGTGCTAATGGGGGGGGGGGCCTGGAGGTATTGGGGGGGTGGGGGTGGAGCTGTCAGAGCGATCCCCACCAGGGGTCCGGACCACCCCGGACCCCCCCCTTTATCATGTGGAGCTGCAGGAAGTTCCCCAGCCCCATGTACCCCCTTCCCCCCCTATTTCCCCCCATTTCCCCCCCGTTTCCCCCCTGTTCCCCTCCATTTCCCCCCCATTTTTGCACCATTCCCCCCCATTTCCCCTTGTTTCCCCCCATTTCCCCCACATTTCCCCTTTCGATGTGGAGCTGTGGGAAGTCCCCCAGCCCCTCATACCCCCATTTTCCCCCTGTTTTCTTCCTGTTTCCCCCCCATTTCCCCCCCATTTCCCTTTACAGTATGGAGCTGCAGCAAGTCCCCCAGCCCCATACCCCCATTTCCCCCATTTCCCCCCCATTTCCCCCCACTTCCCCCCCCCTTTCTCCCCCTTATGATGTGGAGCTGCAGGAAGTTCCCCAGCCCCATGTACCCCCATTTCCCCCGTTTCCCCCATTTCATCCCCATTTCCCCCCCACTTCCCCCCCATTTCTTCCCTTTATGATGTGGAGCTGCAGAAAGTCCCCCAGCCCCCTGTACCCTCGTTTCCCCCCATTTCCCCCTCCTTTCCACCCCATTTCCCCCTCATTTCCACCTCACTTCCTCCCACGAGGTGGAGCTGCAGGAACTCCCCCAGCACCCTGTACCCCCATTTCCCCCAATTTCCCCCCATTCCCCCGCTTCCCCCCCATTTCCCCCCCACTTCCCCTTACAATATGAGCTGCAGAAACTCCCCCAGCCCCCTGTACCCCCAGCATTTCCCCCCATTTCCCCCTCATTTCCACCCATTTCCACCCCATTTTCCCCCACTTCCCCTTACAATATGGACCTGCAGGAACTCCCCCAGCCCCCCGTACCCCTATTGCCCCCGTACCCCCCTGTTTCCCCCCCACTTCCCTCCCGTTTCCCCTTATGATGTGGAGCTGCAGGAGCTCCCCCAGCCCCCTGTACCCCCATTTCCCCCTGCTTCCCCCCCACTTCTGCCCCAATTCCCCCCATTTCCCCTTATGATGTGCAGCTGCAGGAAGTCCCCAGCCCCCTGTACACCCATTTCCCCCTCATTTCCCCCCATTTCTGCCCCATTTTCCCTCACTTCCCCCCCCACTTCCCCTTATGATGTGGAGCTGCAGGAACTCCCCCCGTACCCCCATTTCCCCCCATTTCTCCCCATTCCCCCTGCTTCCCCCCCATTTCTGCCCTACTTCCCACTTCCCCCTAATTTCCCCTCATTTCCGCCCCATTTCCACCCCACTTCTCCCCCCACTTCCCCTTACAATGTAGAGCTGCACAAACTCCCCCAGCCCCCCGTACCCCCATTTCCCCCATTCCTGCCCTACTTCCCCCCAATTCTCCCTCATTTCCACCCCATTTCCCCCCACTTCCCCCCCACTTCCTCCTCCATTTCCCCTTATGATGTAGAGCTGCAGGAAGTTGCCCAGCCCTCCCGTATCCCCATTTCCCCCATTCCTGCCCTACTTCCCCCTGCTTCCCCCTCATTTCCCCCCACTTCCTCCTCCGTTTCCCCTTACGATGTGGAGCTGCAGGAAGTCCCCCAGCCCCCCGTACCCCCATTCCCCCATTCCCGCCCTACTTCTCCCCTGCTTCCCCCTCATTTCCCCCCCATTTCCCCCCACTTCCTCCTCTGTTTCCCCTTACGATGTGGAGCTGCAGGAACTCCCCCAGCCCCCCCGTACCCCCATTTCCCCCCATTCCCCCATTCTTGCCCTACTTCCCCCCCACTTCCTCCTCATTTCCCCCCCATTTCCCCCCACTTCCCCCCCACTTCCTCCTCCGTTCCCCCTTACGATGCGGAGCCGCAGAAAGTCCCCCAGCCCCCCCGTACCCCCATTTCCCCCCATTCCCCCCATTCCCGCCCCGCTTCCCCCTCATTTCCCTCCCCATTCCCCCCCACTTCCCCCCCTCCCACTTCCTCCTCCGTTTCCCCTTACGATGTGGAGCTGCAGGAAGTCGCCCAGCCCGGCCGCGCTCTCCACGCGCAGCAGGACGGCGTCGCGCTGGTGGGTGCTGAAGCCCAGGGCCAGGCGGTCGGCGCGGGTGCTGGGTCGGTCGTTGGGGGGCCACGTGTAGGTGATCAGGGCCCCCCCCTTCCCGAAGATGTAGGTGGTCCCCGCTGCGGGGGAGGGGGAGAGCGTCAGGGTGGGGGATGGGATGGGATGGGGGGGGGGGGAGGGGGGAACCCCCCCGGTCCTGGGGGAACACGCGCGTGCACGCAGGGCCTGTGATGGAGGTCAGCGTCCGGTATGGGTGGGCTCGCACGAGGGTCGGGGCTTGCACGAGGGTCGGGGCTCGTATGAGGGTTCAGCCTCGCACAAGGGTTGGGGCTTGCACGAGGGCTCAGCCTCACACAAGGGTCGGGGCTTGCACGAGGGTCAGGGCTCGCATGAGGGCTCAGCCTCACACAAGGGTCGGGGCTCACGCAAGGGCCAGGGCTTGCACGAGGGTCAGGGCTCGCATGAGGGTTCAGCCTTGCACGAGGGTCGGGGCTTGCACAAGGGCTCAGCCTCACACAAGGGCCAGGGCTCACACAAGGGCCAGGGCTCACACAAGGGCCGGGGCTCGCACAAGGGTCGGGGCTCGCACAAGGGTCGGGGCTCGCATGAGGGTCGGGGCTCGCATGAGGGTGCGGGCTCGCACGAGGGTCGGGGCTTGCATGAGGGCTCAGCTTCACACGAGGGCCAGGGCTCGCACAAGGGTCAGGGCTCGCACGAGGGCTCAGCCTTGCACAAGGGCCAGGGCTCGCACAAGGGTTGGGGCTCGCATGAGGGCTCAGCCTCACACGAGGGCCAGGGCTCACACAAGGGCCAGGGCTCACACAAGGGTACAGGCTCGCACGAGGGCTCAGCCTCACACGAGGGCCAGGACTCACATAAGGGTCGGGGCTCACATGAGGGCTGGGGCTCGCACAAGGGCTGAGCCTTGCACAAGGGTTGGGGCTTGCACGAGGGCTCGGCCTTGCACGAGGGCCAGGGCTCACATGAGGGTCGGGGCTTGCACGAGGGCTCAGCCTCACACAAGGGCCAGGACTCACATAAGGGTCAGGGCTCACATGAGGGCTGGGGCTTGCACGAGGGCTCAGTCTCGCACAAGGGTTGGGGCTTGCACGAGGGCTGAGCCTCACATGAGAGCCAGAGCTTGCACGAGGGCTCAGCCTCGTACGAGGGCCAAGGCTCACACAAGAGCCAGGACTTGCATGAGGGCTCAGCCTTGCACAAGGGCCAGGGCTCGCACGAGGGCCAGGGCTCGCACAAGGGTTGGGGCTTGCACGAGGGCTCGGCCTCACACGAGGGCCAGGTCTTGCACAAGGGCCAGGTCTCACACGAGGGCTCAGCCTCACACGAGGGTCCGGGCTTGCACAAAGGTTCAGCCTCACACAAGGGTCAGGGCTCACATGAGGGCTCGGCCTCACACGAGTGCCGGGGCTCGCACAAGGGCTTGGCCTCACACAAGGGTCAGGGCTCACACGAGGGCTCAGCCTCACACGAGGACCGGGACTTGCACAAGAGCTCAGCCTCACACAAGGGCCAGGGCTCACACAAGAGCCGGGACTTGCACGAGGGCTCAGCCTTGCACGAGGGCCCAGCACACACTCCCTGCCCCAGCCCCACATCACGACGGGGCACACGCGCCCCCGGAGCACGCCGGGACCGTTCACACTCGCGCAGGGACGTGCACACCCACCCACCCCCACCCTCTC